>NC_041363.1:9490962-9738462 GCF_900634415.1 Cottoperca gobio
CCTCAGCTTTCCCAACACTTGTGTGTTTTTTTGTTTAGGCTCTTAAACACAGTTGTTATGATCTGTGAGCAGAGCCATGCTAACAACATATTTTCACCACTGTTCACAAAACTAAAAGTGTAATAAATGATGTGTGCACTCATGTTTCATTACTCCAATCTCCCTGTTTGAAATGAACACAAACCAGAGTAGAATACCTCGCACATCATTTCCATCAATAGTCCAGTTTTCAAAATTGTCAAATGTGGATGAAAATGAAATGAAATGCAATACTAATCATTTTGTCTCTGTAATACTAAACCATCATTCCATTCAAAAAATACATTTTAAGTGCAGGGGGGGAAAAAAATACACACACACTACTAACTCCGACTCTCTCGTCTGGTCTATGTGCTTGCTGCTGACACTCAATAAGAAAAGCAGTGGGAAATAAAATTCCATTTTGCAATACACTAGAGGTTTGACTTTCAACCGTTATAGAAAATGAGATGTCCCAAACTGCAATTTCAGTTAGTGTCTCTGTAAAGGACACACTGCCTTGCTATTAGTAATAACTCAAAGTAATGTTCTTTAGACTTGTTCAACTTTTTATCCGGTGTTAGCTGTTCTTCACTGGCTCATGTTTTATTATAGTATTCATACGATTGCAAATGATGTTCATTAGAAAAGATATCTTCAAACAAACGATGCTCGGCTATAAATCCTTGCATTCATGTCAACTATGTGCTTGACTTAGAGACTAATTAAAACGTAAGCGTCTGTCACAGCTAACTCAGCACATCATTCAGTAAATACAGCTGTGATGCTGTCTATGTTCGAGAGGCACTTTCTTCTATCGGCTAGAAGAAATGTAATGATGCATGTTGACTGTTTAGCAGAATTCAAACCCACGTTGTGTCACCTCTCTATTCGCTGTTTAGTTTAGTTTTGAAATTGCACAGCATTGGAAAGCAATTTTTCTAAACTGATTTAAAGTGAATATGTTGCATGATACAACTGTTGAATTATATCCAACGGAGAAACAATCTCATTTACAATCTCCGTTACACAGCTCTGTAACACGATGTAGTCATGCTGAAGGATTCTGAGGACCTGCAGTCGCATCTGATTCACTTTTGACGGTGATACGACGCAGCAGTTTGGAACAACAATTCAACCTCAGTTGTGCTGTTTTCTTGGCACACCTGAGTCCTCGATTATAAGTTATGTGATGATTAAAGGCAAACTATACAATGTGCATGCATATCCCATCCTAATTCAATCCATCACGAGCTAAGTTTTGATAGAAAAAAGCAGATGTTTCGTGTGTAAATGAAACAATTACGAAAATCTCATTCGGGGAGATGTGTCAACTTTTTCTCAAACTTTAAATGTTATGCAATAAAATTGCATATTGTGTTAAATCTTATATTTATGTAAAAATACCATATGGATTCATACTCCCTTTCCATCTGTTTCTTCACTTTGTTTAATTTCTCAAGTGTTTTATTATTATTTGATTTCCCAATATCCTTAAAAAAAAAACTAAATACAAAAACACACAAGGAAGTAGTTGTTTTGCAGCACAATTCATTTTTTATTTGATAAACATTGCCAGAACCCCTTTCAGCATCTAAAATGCTCTTGATGTGCCCAGATTAGAGGAGAAGGAGGGAAAATAATTTGGCAGAAGAAGAAGAAAGGACAGTGTTTCTGTCTGAATATTATGCTGTCAGGCCTCCCGACTTAATACTGCAGCCCGTAGGATGTTTAAAGCTCTTACAAAGCTTGTTGACTTTGGGGTTGATGCTTTCCAGAAGTGGTCGCAGCTCCTTGTGAGGAAGCCTTAGGGCTCTGTTACTGATGGAAGAGATGAAGGAGCTACCTGTTAGTCCCTCAGATGTGGACAGCATGAAGGCAGAGACAAGTCCTCTTGTTGACTGCGGTTACTTGATAAATCAAAGCAACATTTATAATAATAGACACAGCAGTCATGGTGGACAAATATATGACGATCTCAAAAGACAAATGTCTCAGTGAGAGGTACAACATGAAGATACAACAACAGAGAGAGAAGGAAAAGTTTGTGTTTTAATGTCCGTGCCAGGCTAAAGTTTTCATCTGAGATAAACGGGGACATCGAGTCTGACGTGGAGACATTGAAGAGAATAATGAAACAAGATGTGGAATACAAAATCACTGGCATTGCAAAATGCTGTCTTTGTGGTATCTTTAGAAATCGATATGCATTCCACAGACTGATTTGCACATATTTTGTGATTGCTGAAATTACATGAAGGCTCATCTGCCTCTCTCTCTCTCTCTCTCTCTCTCTCTCTCTCTCTCTCTCTCTCTTCAATCAGGATGCTCTGGACCACTGGGCATGGAGGGAGGTATAATCTCCAACCAACAGATAACAGCCTCTTCCACCCACCGCGCTCTCTTCGGCTTGCAGAAGTGGTACCCGTACTTTGCACGCCTCAACAAGAAGGGCCTGGTCAATGCCTGGACCGCTGCCGAAAATGACAGATGGCCGTGGATCCAGGTAAAACGGAGTCACAGGACGGGTCACATGCAGAGGGTCAGGGCCAGACACAATGAATAGTCCTTAATGCTTAGATCCTTTTCTTTTTCTTTTTTTTGGGCCTGTTTCAATGCAGAAAAATCACTCCCAATGCCTACTATTTTAGATTTGTAACCCTAGGAACTTGTATGTTGTAGATGTCATTGCATTAGACAATGATTAAAGGGCTAATATTTAAGCTGCTGCAGCTCCCTCACCGTGAATGATCTGGCTCCAGTTTATGACCTATGTAGAACTGATTGTCTGGATTTATGTTGAGCAAAGCGTCATGCATCATGATCCTGTGCTGAAACGGCTGTGGCGTATTCAGCAGAACAACGGTCAGATTATATAGCTATGCTATATTTAATGTCCATCCCACAGATCCCACAGTATTCCAGATAGAAATACATATTAATTGTGAAATAATCAATCATTTAGCTTTAGTTGATTCATTAACTATTATATAAATAATGTTTTTTTTCAGCTTTGTTACATTTCTCCTACTTTTTAAGCCACTAATGCAATGACAGAAATGCTGACAGCAACCTTTTGAAGTGGGCTGTTATCAGATGCATGATACACGGGCGGTGAACCGTGAACAAAATGTAATAGAAAAACATACTACAGCGTGACAGAGCGTTGGAGAAAGTGGCGCTGTACCTAACAACAAGAGAATAGTAACATGAGGCAAAAATGGATTTGTATAAAAATGAAAAAGAGAGAGTGTCAAAGAAACGGCCAACATGAGTGAGAGAAAAGGAGCATGCCACATGGAGAGGCTGAGGAGAACGGGACATAAAACATTCAGGCGGTTTGTTTGACTTTAATGATGCCACGTGGGATATTGTGCGGGATGCTGTAGGCATTGTGTGTTTCTACTGAGGGGCTAGATAATTGGGACGTGAGTACAGAGGTTCAACAGTCCTGTCAGTGTTTTTGGGATTATGCTAAGGAGTCGGCGGTGTGCTTTTGTAGTGCAGAGTGATGTGGCGTGACTGCGTTTGAATGTCATGTGAAACACGTTGTACTGACAGATGACAACCCTATCAGGATAGGGATCAGATTTGTCTGGCTATTTGTAAGGTTTTTTTTATTTTTCTGGTGCTGTATGTTTCTTTGGATGTCAGTCAGTGTTAGCTCTTTCAAATCCAAACACAGAGCAAAATACTTTGAATAATACATCAATGGAAGTGCAGACGAAGCATGCATTCACCGTACATGTTTTTTGTTTTCTGTTTATGCTGGTTTGTGTGTTTGTGAAATGAGCTTGCTGCTGTTCACACATCTACATGCTGTCGGAAGATCAGTTTGTTTTTTTTCCACAGCCTTAGCCACAACTACCTCACACATAGAATTGCATTTGAACACTCGAGGGAAATATGCTGCCGGTATGACCAATATCAGCAAAATATAGCTGCAGCCGGTTGCGCTGGAAGAATGAAACAATCACTTGTGAAGAGGGTCTATACATAATTTAATGGACGCTAAACTGTTAATGACATAATGCTGGCAAGCAAATCTGCATCTGTGGGTTCACATGTTCAGCCATGTATATATATATACGAATATATATATATATATATATATAACGTCTAATTCTGTGTCTGTCCAACATCTAACTCTACAAACAACAAGGCGACAAATGCTGTTCATCAGTTTATTCTACAATCACAGGACTATTGCAATCATTACTACTTAAATAAAGCTTTTACTTTTATACTTTTACTTTTATACATACACATACACATATACTCCAAAACTCATTCCTACATTAAATGATTCATGAATGAGGTTCACGAGCCTAAACTCAATGCAGCACTCGGGTTCTGTTTCAGAACCGGGCTGATTTGTTCAGGCCGCTTTCAAAGCCTTTAAATGTTTGCAATGCCCCTACGACCAAACACAATGAGAGCGTGATTGCATATCACTGGCCATTACTGTGAGGTTGTGACATGCTCTGGATTATGTGTACGCCATGCTCTTGCAGGGATATTGGTTGAGTGCTCTTACAATGAGTCACCGGTATATAAAAGTTTCTCTGGCATGTGACTGTGTTTAGGTGCAATATACAGACCATAAGGTTTAATTACTTTACGCATCAAACATCCTATAAATGAACCAAACAGAAGGGAAGAGAATAAAAAAAACCGCTGATGCAATTTAAGTAATGTCTGTTTAAGTGTTTGTGTGTGTTATAGAAAAAGAAAGCACAACGAGAGAATTAAGGCTCTCTGTGTGTGTGTGTGTGTGTGTGTGTGTGTGTGTGTGTGTGTGTGTGTGTGTGTGTGCGCGTGTGTGTGCGCTTTTTTTTTTTTAAACCACAGCCACAGGGCTCTGATACACAGCGTAGTGAAAATGTTACAATACTGCAACAGTTTTAATCTCAGTGTGTAACAGAGAATATTTTATCACTTGATGTGCTCCTGACCTTTGTTTGTGTGTGTGTGAAGTCTTCTGTGTTGGTATGATTAGATGTGGTAATCGTTTGTGCTCTTGGCAATATCAAGACCTGTAAGCAAGCCAGTTACATTTCCACTGCTGTAGCTGTAAATACTGTTTATGTCTTTTGTACAGGGAAAGTATAAACCAGTTAGTTGATGCTGTTCTCCTTAGTTTAGCAGAGGGCTTTCCAGTTCTAATATAACATGACTTGAGTAGCAACAGCAATACAGAACAAAATTCTGGTTTTCACAATGTTTGTCAGCACGTGTTAACCAAGCCTGTGTCTTTGTGTTGTTATAAGCCAGTTATTACTTTACTATACCTGTGATCTCAGAGGGCAGAAGTCAAATATATATTTGTCAATAGGACGATGACCTTATCGATCATTTCTTTAAAACAGTGGCAGAGATATCAAAAATGGTGTTTCCTTAAGGTAGTGTGTGAGTTACTGCTACAGGGCATAATCACTTCCAGGATGTGTCCGATGGTTTCATGCTGGATATTTTCTCACAGCAGTGAATGTTTTTTTCCAGAGGGAAAACATGTTAAATCACACCATGCAAAACAGTGGAACAATACTTTCTTTGTGTTATAGAACATAAATTAGTAGAAGTTATTTTCTTTAGAGGCGCCTGCATTTTTACCAAGAGCACTTCACACACAAGTATGTTTTTAGGGAAAAGGATAGGGAAAAGTTCATTCTAAACTTTGTTCTCTTCAGTTCTTCTAGCTCTCTGTTGCACAAACGCTGAGAGTTCATACATCTGCTAAGGACAAACAACTCTGTCTTTAAAAAAAGAAAATGTATGGTGGTCGACAATCATGCTTTTTTTTGGAAAATATTTGTCATCATTTTATGTCTTGGTATGAGGATGGGATATGAAACATCAGAAGGGATTCAGTGTCATGACTACTGAGTATCTTTGCACGTGTCATATGTAGGTTCAATTGCACAATGATTTCAAGAATAAGCTATTTATTTGGGACCTACAAATATGGTATGTACTAAATTAGTTGTGGCGTAATCTGCAGCATCTCAGTGTAATATGTGTGTGTAATTAAAAGTGGCAACAGACAACCCCCCCAGCACCAAGTAGTTGGTGCCGCTGTCGCAAAGACAACCGGATCGCTTTCTATGTTCCTTAGAGCTACCAACAGCACGGGAACACACTGCATTTGTTTCCAAACAAACTTGTACAACAGAGATGGTATTAACATATTTTCTGTCTGTTGATTTTTATATGAACAAGCAGATCGACCTACTTGTTCATATATCGTTAGAGACATGGCTACCGCTCGCAGCCGGGCTACTGTCCCAATCAAGAAACAACCGTAAGAATCCAAAGTGCTATGATAAAGGAAGTAAAACATCTGGTAGTAATAATAAGTAGTTGTGTTATTTACTGATCTAGGTTACTAGAAATAACTTGTTTTCTTTTAACACTCCCCCTCTTCCCCTTCTCTGCCCCCTCAGTCAGCGGGGGCTCTTTTTGAGTTTCCACAGTTGACTCGGTTGTTCCGCTACCTGGGGAGAGCTACCGCAAGCTATTTTGTTGAGTTGCCTCTTATAGCGAAATGCTCTCTGCTAAGCAGGGATGCAGTGTATATGTCTAGGGCTTTTATTGTGAAAAGTATTGTGAAGAACTGGTGGCTGTAATGCACTGCCGTTGACAATGTGGGAGCAATAGAGAGTTTGTCGTCTCGGTTCAGAACAGGGAGCCGTCCCTGCCGTAAATTGAGCCTCCATTTTCGTGGGAGATAGACAGAGTTGCAAAGTGAAAAGCGTGTATCGAACCAATCTACACGCCAATGGTGTCATTACTCTACAGCCATCCGAAAAGATGTCTACTGCCACTTTAAGCATTTTAGGTTAGCGGTCTCTCACACCGAGGTATTTTCCTTCCAACTGACACATTAATGTTTGTAGACAAAGGTCTGCCCGTGGAGGATGTTTCCAACGATTCCCCGCTCAAACAAATAATTGCATCACTGTTAGCGCTGACGTGACAGACGTATGTTTCTGACTGGTCATTAAAAATGCGAAGGATCACCCCAATTACCCCGGCCATGGCCTTTTAGTGACAGGGCTTCTAATTAGTGTACGAAGTAACTTCGCATCTCTATGGAGAAAACTGTGACGAGCGAAGAAATGCTGTGAATGAGAAAGAGCGGGTCGCATCAACTCTGAGGCTCCATGAGGGGTCCTTATGTATAATTAACTTAATATGTTGGCTTAAGTATGATGAAAAATGTGGCATTAAGCCTTGTCTCTACAAATGTAAATTAAAAAAAGGACAGTCAACGCGGAAATAGAAATGATTAGGCATCACTCCGTTAGATTTTGACAGTTCAAACAGGGTTGGTGAACATAAACGGTTCTTTTCTTGTGCTGGATCTGTAAGAGCTTTTTTCATTAACAGAAAAGGAGAGTATAACTTAGTGGGCTCAGACTATCTGTTTGAGCTTTTACTCTAAAATATTTGACTTGTAAATTGCCTCATTTCATAGTAATGTGAACATTCCTGCAGCGGAAAATGAGCTCAAGCCCGAAGAATACCATCCTGAATGTGGTCACATTGTCAGTGAAGTTAGACTTCAATTTCTCATGGATCAGCTTTAAAATGGTTCAAGTTCTTAAATAGAAACTGACGCAGGTTTCACAGACTATAGTCTCATTCGTTTTGCAACATCACATTAAGTTATGGAATTTTTTTTTGGTCTTAAAAAGAAAAGGTAAGAATAAATGCAACCTTGAGCTGTACTGCTCCAATTCATTGGAGTAATTCAAATGATCTTTTAATCTGCATTTCTTTCTTTAGGTTTGGCCATTTCAAGTTAATGGTCCTTTGCTTAGTACTCACTCGGTACTGCGTTATTGCTGTCCTTATGTGCTATGGAAGACTAGAGAGCTGCGTACTTTTATATTTTGTCAGACGAGCCAAAGTGTCTTTTTTTTTCTCCTGAAAATGATGCAGCTTGTCGCCAAAATGATTAATGAATAATTGTCATCACCGTTTATTTACTTTATCTCATTTGTCAGAGACTATCACGAATGTGTTACAGTATTATAATACTGAAATTGCCTCGTGTTATCCTCTCCTACTTTTTTTATCAACGTTAATATTGAGTGTAAAAAAAAAAGAGAAATTGGCAGTGTGCGTGTGCATGCCTGTGAGGAACCTAACGCAGCGCCACTCCTTAGACACCGCGGGGCTTCTTCATATGAAGCAAGCTGCTGTAAACTATCATCAGTCATTAAGAAAAATAACAAAATACCTCGAGAGACTTCTTTCATTTTTTAAACAAGTTCACCAGAATTACAGTACGAGTGAAGCACTTTTGTCGTCAACAAGCAATGACAGGTTTCGGCGTTGACTTTAGAAAAACACGTGGCATGTGTGACGCCACTCATACTGTAGGTCTCTGAGGAGTGCTATCATCCTGTAGTCGGAGGTGGGTTATTCAAATTTGGGCAAAGATATGAGAGCACCAACCACGTGAGTTGAGACAATCAAACGAGCATGCTTCTAAAAGTATCGCTCTTCAACCTTTGACATCTGTAACCCAGATATACGTCGTACTACAATATAGATGAGGAGACTGGTATGCTGTCCTTTAATGGAGGGATCCTTTTGGAGCCATCATGTTGAGGCCATTAGTGATTTGCAGCTTTAATTATTCAGGCACCCAACTGAACACATGTTGGCGGCTCAGCAGGTAGAGCGGTCGTCCACAAATCGGAAGGTCGGTGGTTGGATCCCCAGCTCCTTCGGGATGTCGAAGTGCAAGACATTGAACCCCACATTTCCCCCGATGTGTTAATCGGTTCTAGTGAGCAGATGACCGTGTATGGAAGCTGGAAGATGGACTATTGCTGTTTGACATGTGAAAAACATGTGAAAGCAAACCTTAAACTGGTGTGTGTGACGTCTGTCCTGCTTAGATAATAATGATCCTTCTTTGTTCATCCATCCCTTTCCTCTTTCTTAGCTCTCTCTCTCTTTCTTTTTCTCTTGGCTCTCCAAGCCGCCTTACATTGGCACCATATTGACAGTCTGCACAGGGTTGACGGACTGGATCTGGAGCGTGAGGATTGATTAAATGTTCCATTCGATCACAGACTTTCTGAATTAGATGGATGGCCCTGACAGAAAAGATACAAGGGGGTGACTTGATTCCCATGACTTGCGTGCGCACACTGCTCGTGCTCACACACACAGATGCACTCATTCAAACTGTCTGAAAATGAAGCATTCATTTCTTGACTTTTTTTTTTTACTCCACAGATAAACCTGCAGAGGAGAATGAGGGTCACAGGCCTAATTACCCAGGGTGCAAAGCGTATCGGCAGCCCGGAGTACGTCAAGTCTTACAAAGTAGCCTATAGCGATGACGGGAAGACCTGGAGAACATACAAAGTCAAGGGCAAAGATGATGACATGGTGAGACACACATGTGGGCACACCAACACAACGCATACACACCCATTGTCATTTCTCCACTCTTTCTCTTTAGCCTCTCACTGTGAAATACACAGACAGAGATACACACATGCCCACACTCTCACACGTGCACACACAGCGACTAGAGACTGTGCACTCAGTCAAGGGCAGGGTGGAGGACATGATGAGATGGCTTTTTAATTAGCTAGCACACACCGGGCCTATCTCGCTGCCCCTTACCCCCCTCCACTTTTATGACTTCTAGATTGAATTTTTATACTATTTGGGGATGAAACAGCCACCAAATAGGCCACACAGCATTCTATCATTCCTGACAGCGAGCCACGGCTGCCTTCCATTTGGCCGAGCTCCGAATGACCCCGACTTCCAAATTTATTACACGGAACAATGAGTCTACTTGAATAGTCTGTAATCTCAGTCTTGTACTTATTTCTTTTATAGCGTGTAGTTGTCGCTCAAAATGTGGCATAGAGAAAAGAAAGAATGTGCATAATTGAGTGCGTACAGTATTTTTGGAGGTGGATGTTCTAAGCGTATGAGCAGACTGGGATAAATACCTGTTACACGCCCTGGACCTTGACCTAATATAAGTTGGGGGTTTCCCTTCACATTGACCCGTTGCGAGCCAGTGACAGCTCGAAAACGCTCGGCTCTGTCTCTGTCTCTGCCTTGCATTCTCTTCGTCTGTCGCCCTGTCTCTGCACATCACACATGCGGTACATCAGTCACTGAAATCAGAGAGTTTCTGTCAGGTCATTTGGATAAAACTCTCCAGAAGGTATAGCGATATAATTGGAGCACTAATTTAAAACACACCACTGTTCTTATGAATTACGGGCTCAAATGGTGCGAGAAATTGTCTATTTTCCTCTGTAATTCCAGCTCATTGACCTTGAAAGACAGCAATTTGTTGAGTGTGGAGTAGACACTAGAGACAGTGCCAGATAGACTAAATTACGGCAAAACGGATCTGCTTCACCATCCTCCCCTCCCCCATCTGCTGTTATTTCATCCCCTGCAACAGATTTTCCGAGGAAACGTCGATAACAACGCTCCGTCAGCCAACTCCTTCACTCCTCCTATTGAAGCCCAGTACGTGCGCATTTACCCCCAAGTCTGCAGGAGGCACTGTACCTTACGCATGGAGCTGCTCGGCTGTGAGCTAACAGGTGGGTGAGCCGAGCATGTTTCATCCAACTGTACAACACAAATGAATCATGAAATGATCTGAAAATCCACCGCAGTATGCCTCCTGCGCAATTGTGTCATGCTTCATTTTTTAATTTGGAAACAGCACTGAAAATGTACTCGGTCAGGATGTCAGGAAGAAGCTGTAGAAGCTGTTTGTTGATGTTGTTGCCAGGTTGCTCTGAACCACTGGGATTGAAGTCGGGCCATGTGCAGGACTACCAGGTTACGGCCTCCAGCATCTTCAGGACGCTCAACATGGACATGTTCACTTGGGAGCCTGGAAAGGCCCGTTTGGACAAACAGGGCAAGGTCAATGCCTGGACAGCTGGACACAGTGACCAGTCACAGTGGCTACAGGTAAGATGTTATCTGTAGCTAAATGTGCTATAGTTATATTCTTAGAAACAGTCAGTAATAGGTAGTCATTTCTTTTTTTCTTCTTCATGCTAGTCCTTTTTAATCCAACACCCACATTGCCTCAGTTTGGAAGAGTGTCGCCCTGTTATCTTTGGCAGCAGCCCAGGCTTTCTATCTCTATGAAAACAGCCAATCCATTTGTTTTCATTACAGTAACTGATGGCTGAAAATGTCTCCTGAAAGGGACAAGACACGGCTCTAAGTAAACGTTTACACCCCAGTCTTTCTTCTTAACAATATGTGAGATTGATGGAGGCCTAGGGAGTTTAAGATACATATCAATAAGACTGAATCGTGCCCAGTATGCCCTCACGTATGGCCTCATATATTGGATTTTTTGTTCTTTTAAAATAAAAGGCAGTACATGCTCTTTGCTTTTAGAGTTAAGAAACCACATTTTACTTCAAGCTGTAAAACTGATAGCATAAAAGAAATTGTGATGTGGATCATCTTCTCAGGGAATTGAAGATCAGAGTGATTTCTTGGCCTTTCTGCTAGACTCGTTCCACACGTACCTCCCTAGCAGTGGCACAGTTAGTGCTCTGTAGTCACGCTGACTTGTCTGGCCGTTATTAGATTGGCCGAGTCTTGAGTCAGATATGTTTTATATTAAGCTGAAAGCTTTTTTGCCAAGGGTGAGGGTATGCAGGGCTGTGTGTGGCAGGAGACAGGTACTCAGGCAGGCCACATCCAGGCCAGGGAGCTCAGCTAAGCAAAATTGATTGCTGTGGGTAAAGGGAAACTTCTGGTCTCATATTACATGCTGTGCCGGCAAGAAAGTGGAGATGCTATACAGACGCACTGGCAAGGACCATTTCTGCGCACACAGGCATATACAATATCTGGCTCTTGAAAAGTAGGCATTAAGAGTTATATACTGTAATGTGCTGTTTCACATTTATACCGATACAGCTGTTTTATATATAGCGATCGTCTTGTAGGCATTTGTTAAACTCCCACAATCTTCTTCGTACTGGTCGCCATGGCAAATAATTGATTTCCAGTGACATTATTGAATGTCTTTAAACCTAACAGATTCATGGAATTAATCAGTCTTAATGGCACATTAAGTATTCCTATTAATCAGGACAACTGCTCTGGCGTGCAGTGAAAGCAGTGTGAAGCTCTTTACAAACATCAAATGTCAGACTGGATTTATTGACGCTTAGGACCGGACAAGATCACATTTCAGAAGCAAACAGTGGAGACATGAGCTGACAGATTCTGTCTCTTTGATACTCTGAATACTTTTAGCAATACATACATTTACATCCAGGCTGTAAATATTTAGATTTTTCATAGTAATGATTGTTAACTTAAACATCTCAGTTTAACAAAACGTTTATGGCACTAGGGATTACGTTGATACATTTTTCATATATATATATATATATTTTTTTCAATTAGTGGTCATATTCATCATAGAAATGCAAAACTCAAACATGCAGTGAATCATTTGAATGGTGATCATCAATAACGACAGAATAGAACTTTTGTGCCACAAAACACTGTAAAATCTTAATAAATAAAAAATAAAAAGCCTAGATCTGGTCCAGTTTGGGAACTCTCTAAGCTAAAGATATTCTGTCACGAGATACAATTACACACAAGGAGACAAAACCAGAATCTTTCAAGATGTTTTCCAGAAAAGAGCTGAAGCTGTCAGACTGAGCTGCCAAGTGTTCCAGCTGGCATAAGCTGATTAGTTAATTATGCACATTAATATGTCCACATAGCAAAGTGAAATTGCTAGAGTGACAGAAGCTACTTTTCAATTATACATTGTCTCTGTTAATGCAACACATGCACTGCAAGGTTTCTGGCAAGAAGTGTTCCAGGACTCTGAGTTCATTGGTGGATTATGGTAAACATTTCTCATTAAAGGAAATAAACACGGTTAGAATGGCGTCATTGTGTCTCTTCATCTCACATTTCCAAATCTCTTAACTGCATTGCAGTCAAAAAGTACTTTGCAAGGATTCATTTTCCTGGAGCTTGATGTAGAAATCCGAAACACTTATCATGTAGTGGGTAGCACTGATGGTGAATCCCCGGGTAATATCCACCAACAGGAAATGAAGTAGAGGTGAAAACTAAACCTCAGAGAATAAGTACTCCATTCACACCTGGACTCACCAACATCTATTGTCTTTCTCATTCTCCCCTTCCGCAATGATTTCCTGTACAGCTTAGCACAATTGATGGGCCAGGTTGTTACATTGATACATCATTTTTAGGCCATTTTCTTTAAATATTTATCTGATCATCAAGCTCTGAGTTGAAAATATATCCGACACCTTGTTACACTGTGGCTATTGAATCACTGTTTATCCAAAAGAGACTGCAGAGAAGTATTATGTACCTTAGGACACAGTAACTCCAAATAAGCTGACAGAAAACCACTTTATAATACTTTTAATTCATTGTGCAATATATATATAAAGTGCATCTCTCTATAAATGCACACTTCTCACTTCAATTTGTTATTTCTAGTTAAATAATCTGAGCAGGTCTACTTAAATCTTACATATATCTTCACTGATACATTCAACATAGACAGACTTGTAATTCTTTGATCTGTAATAAATAAATAAATACATCAGCTTATTAGTTATCTATAAACTGGACATTGGCAGGTCGACATTGTGTTGTTATTCAATGCACATTGAAAAGATCACATGTCTCAAATCGCATTCTCCTGAGAAACGTTAAGCATGTTTTCTCACTCCCTGACAAGCCTACAAATCCCTGTGGCAGAGCAGAAGAAATAAGAAACGCCCTTCGAGTTTGTTTTGGTCGGGTGCCATGTTTAAGCTTTGTACACAAAATGCAAAGCTTGTATTTTAGTCAACAAAATATGAACCCTTTAGTTTAGCTACAGTAGAGTGTCTGGTTCCAGTGCCCTCTAAGCTAGTGCTCTGCAGACACTTCACTTCAGAGGAGATTCATCACTAAAAACACTTCACATTATATACACTTTTCCCTTGGGTTTCTTTCATAAGAGAAAATGTTCTCTTTCTGTTCCTGATCCACACTACAGGTGCAGGAACACTACAGTGTATGTAAGTAGAATGGTTCACAAGTGAAACAAAAAGAAGAGGTTCATGATGCTATCGAATATGTTCCACGTAGCTTCAGCTCACGTCTTTGTTTCACATAATGTTTAGCTCCATTGTTCTCCCAATTAAGAGTTATCTTGTAACTGCCCTTGCAAATGTAACTCAGATTTGTGGCTGTTCCAGTTCCAGCCACTGGGAGTGCTAGAGAACCTTTGCTCAGCTTCTGCCAACACGGCCAGCTGTGTTTGTTGTATAAGACTAAACACATTAACATTAATGCATGTCATTTAAGTCAGTCCGATAAAATAGCCTTCAATGTTTCCACAGAGTACATTCTTTTTAATTCATGTCATGTACACCTGTACAGTAAATAATGACAGGGTGTACATTACGCTAAGATGTAATGTACAAATGTCTTGTGTAGACAATGATAGTGGAAAATGTGTCACTTCATTTGCAACTTGTTTAATTTATTTCGAGCCTGCAAAGGTTACAAAACAAGCTATGAAAGTAATTCCATTCTAGTGGTTCATTTGTTATCCCCTGTCTCCAAGGTTTTCACACCCAATTATCTCCTTAAAGTGATAAATATGTGCAGTTTGTGGCTGTGGCACCCTGATAATCACCTCTGCCTCTGATGATGCAGAGTGAGCTCAAACTTGGGTGTGAAAGACCTGCAATCGCGCCTGTGCAAATGTTATATTGGTCTTAGATTCAGCATACAGGTACAGTCATTGTCACACAACACTCAGGTAATGTGAGTCATCACATATCTACAATATTGACCCTAATTAAATAACAACGTAGGAAGTTAAGTGAACAAAGATTGGTGTTTTACATTGTATTAGACAGTGATGTCTCTGTTTAGTTGAAATGCAAATTAGAAGTTTTTTTTATATAAAGGCAGAGGAGAAAAATCTCAGGTTCCGGGGAACTTGAGTAAATGTAGACTAACATATATAGAGGATACAAAACAATTAAGCAAATGACTACTGTGAGAGTCAAGGTTTGCATAGGTAGACGCTGTTGAGCTAAATAGTGTCAGCTTAGCAGCTAAGGCATTTCCTCCACATGAGGAAAAAGCGTCTCTCTGCTGGAACACACTGAACGCAGGAGAAAGCACAGTGGGGTACTATAAACCCAGACAGAAGAGACAAAGACAAGCGGAGAGATTTAAGTAAAGTGACCAATCACAGTCACAGTCTGTAGCCTGGCAGTGTTATTACTCTACCCCCGGTTTAGTTGCATACATTTCTTTATTGCATCATAGTTTATACAGTGTAGGTTGAGTTTGTGATTATTGAGCAAATGGTGGTACCCTCACCTGGGTCAATATATTGATTGAACTCCATGGAAACACTGTTTCGGTCTCAGCAGTGCAGATGTATAATGTGACTAGAGTGTAAGAATAATAAATGCCACTGCCACAACGGTGTAGTTTGTATTGGTAGAAGTTGGCAATCATTGCAGATGTGTGACAGAACTGGATTGCAGCCATTTGTTTCCTGAACCAGTCGGTAAAATATATATGTAAAGTACATGGCCACCAGAGATGAGGAAGCCAGTTGCTCCAGACACTGAATTCCCACTTTTTGTGTTTGGCAAAAGACTATCTCCCACTGAGGGACCTTGGAGACATGTTGAGCATGGTTTAAAGGGCCCTGCAGAAATCGACAGTCATCTAGACACACAAAGACGAAGCATTAAAACGTGCCATGAAGAACATTGGTGTTGAGTGCTTTGAACACAGCGGGAGGGTAAAAGATCCTAGAAGACATGACCAGACACTGTGTGGTGTGAAATCAGTTTAAATCGTCCACTCATTGCCTTTATGAACGAATGTGAGATGGTTCTTAATGGTTATAGTGTTTAAAACTCTATGATCATCGTATGAGAGAGAAAACTCTCCTTACCTATGAAAAAGACCATAGTGCAAGCGGGCAAAGTGGATGGTTTAGCTTGTGCCTTGTCATTGTATTTCTCCATGGGTATCATTATCAGGCCAGCAAAAGAGTATAGTCTAGGAGAAGTATTGCCTGGCAGAATGCCGTCATGGGCTAAAGTCAATGTTTATTGAGATGACAGATTCGCATACTCAAGGAAGAACACAAAGGTTTGTGGGATCCCTAAAGGTAGAAGACGATGGGAGAAGCCTGTGTGAATACTACCTTAGCATACTTCTGACATTTAAAGGACCAGTGTGTAGGATCAAGTGGCATCTAGTGGTTAGGTTGCAGATTGCAACCAACTGAACACCCCTCCACTCACCCCTCCCTTTCCAAGCGTTTCAGAGAACCTGCGATGGCCTTCAGGTAACATGAAAATGTTAAAGGTCCTCTCTAGGCCCAGAGTTTGGTTTGTCCATTCTGGGCTACTGTAGGACATGGCGGACTCGTGGAAGAGAACCTGCTCTCTATGTAGAATTTAAGGGCTAATTCTAAGGTAGCACAAAAAACACATTGATTCTTTGTTTCAGGTGATTATACACCAATGAAAACATAGTTATGAATATTATATTAGTCAATAGATTCCCCTCAATTCTTTAACAAAGCAGTACTGGCTTTTAACCAACTAATAATTACCAAGAAATGTGAAAGTCCCTAAACATTGTTCATCCTTGAATCCTTGCAAAGTAATGTGTTGACTGCAATGAGAGATGAGAGATGTGAAAGTAGAGATGAAGAGACACAATCACGCCGTTTTTATTCATTTTAATGAGAAATGTTTACCATAATCCTGGAACACTTTTTGCCAGAAAGAATCCAGAGCTTTATAAATAAAGCACTGCTTTGATAGCAACATCAAGAGGGGTGGCACTGGTTATACCAGAGGACACTGGAGGAGGCTGAATGTGAGAAGACGGTCTTGTCATGTCCAGGTTGGGAACAGTACAAGCTGTACTTCAGATGGATGCAACCCAACACTTGATCTGGGATCATCAATCTTATACTGTCCAGCTGTGCTCGGTCACCTTCTCCCCGTCTTGTGAGTGACAGAGCCTTTTCTGTCTCATTAATCCGACACAAACAGTTGCAGGCTGAGATGGAGCAGCGCGGCTAACAGAGCACATACTGTAGATATAGATATGCACATGCAGTGTAAGAGTAATGAGTGGCAGTGGGAGGTGAGGCATGTAGGAACATCAGTGATTTCCCCTGTTGGTCAGGCGGGAGCACAGAGGACCAAGGAGTAGAAAGACAGGGACAGGTGGAGAGGCAGAAGCAGGCGAGGACACACTCAACACAGCTGAAGTCAGGGATATAAATACTGCAGAGAGCAAATATTAAACAAAATAAATCTTGCAAAATGCAATGTTGATGGATTCAACTTTTAAGTGTAGCTTTTACTGTGCTCACAGTTCTTACAAATCGAAACAATAATATGTTAGATCAAATTAATGTGACATTTCCATAATGGAGCATACTGTAGAGCCTGCAACCAATTACTTTATCCTTATTGTACACAGATCTCATATAATAAACTATATACATTTGATCATATAGACGTACCAGAACATTAAACTCATTATATTCAATTCAAAAATAGTAGTTATGGTTATAATTCTGACATAAAAATAAGAGTTTTTAACCCTTACATGACCACAATGTGAGGTTTGAGGTTGAAAACATAATTAATTTTAGTTACCAGATTTTTAATTATTAACAGCTAAAATGGTGAATCAGTTTCAATGTCAAGCAGGTGTTTCTTTTTTCATAAAACAATTTCCATCATTTTGTTTTATGCAATTTGCATTACTTGTTTTAAAAGTGCTCATCACATCGTAAGTACTTCAATGTTTTATTTAATAGTGTAATTCAAAATGTCCTTGTGAATTACAAAGGCATGAATTGATATACCCCAGCTGTTTGCCAATGGCTCCTAAAGCGTCAATGCATGTTGACACTTCACATAGAGTATTGTCCCATGTGGAGTCGAGGCTAGAAGGAACAATAAGTAGACGTAATGCAAGATTGATTCCCGCTCAGTGCCTGTGAGCGTGCATTTGTTGTAATCAAACCGGGTATTATCATTACACCAATTTTGTCGAGCACAGCTTCCTAATCAAATCGCTACCTCAAATACAGCGTTGCTGACAACAAACTCTATTTCTTTTAATCAATAGAATTAGCTTGGTGTTTGTTTCATCCATCCACAGAGGAGAATGGCTTTAATTTGTCCCATTGAAACTCTCATCCCTTCTTGAGTGCTTCTGCAGCAAAGATGAAGCGTGTCCTTTCTAAAGACAGAAAAGCTGCCTCCGAGAGAGCAATGGCATTGTTGCATGAAAGGATTTAGGAGGGATTTTGATCATCTGGAATAGCAATGATCATGTCTATATTTCACGAGCAAGAGACTAGTACTTTATTTAAAATTACTTGCATGGACAGAAAGAATTTATTGTGAAGATTCAAGGGTGAGACGTCTTCTGCGTCCTTCAAGTTTGATCCTCCTCTCAATGGAAAACACAGTCTTACAACCATGAATTGTTAGGAAGCATATAGAGGCTATCCTCCTAAATCCAGCACTTGTGTTACTGTCATACTATATTGATCTGGTTGAAACTAGATAAAGGCACTTCTCCCCACAGATCTGACCATTCAAAGTTCTAATCACACTAGATGCATCCTTTTATTCTACCGGCTGCTCAGCTTTTTATCATTATTTGTCCTGCTACTCTACACATGAAACTGGATCAATGAGAACAGCACGTGCAGCCAAGTTTTCTTGCTGAACTAATTAAAGAAACCGAATGTTAGAGGGACAACGTCTCCAGGTGGTTTCTGTTGCAATTAGTGTGAAGCACACAACCATTTAGCCACAGCTGTGATACTGAGCAAATTATGAAACGTATATACGCTGCCTTCAGCATACTTTCTAATCTGCCAGTCTGCATCTATACTTCTGCGCATGTAAATTCAACCTTCACAGAAGTTACCATGACAATTTTAATTATCCAACACGTTGGTAGATTATTTTTTTTACCACAATTTGTGACAAAGTCTTAGCTGTAGCTCTGCACACTGATAAGAAGCTCTGAAGCCAGGATAACAGATGTAACCATGACTGCAAATTGCTCAGCCGGCACTTGCCTTGGCAGATGTGCCAGCCCAGTTTCAGAAAGGCAAGATCACATTTGAACCGTGCAGCCATAAACAGCAGACAGTGCACGATTATAAGACTTGGCACGTTTGTAGAATATGGAGGATTATATTAAGAGGGATTGGTGTGGGTTATTATCAGACCTCTATGGAGAAGCATGTCAGATGGGACCCGTATGATACTGAGTATGTACTGAAATTGCTGGTTAGAGATTCCTTCATATACATTTTTTTAAATATACATAAATGTAGTATGTTGCTTCAAAAAATGTTACCTGCAGCTATTGCTAATTCAATCATCTTGCGAACATTATCCAAGAATTCAAGGAGAATCTTTGAAAACATGCCTGATGTAAATTTCATTAAGGCATTATCGTCAGAGCCTCATTATAATCCTGTCCAATGTGGCTCCATTTTATTCAATTTCCCTGCAGCTAGTATGCTGATTCAATTAGCTTCCAAATGAAGTTACGGAAGGGATGGTAAATCCATCTGCTTCCCTAATTCAATTGGGTGCTTTTTAGTGTCCCCTCCCTCCAACCACAGCCTTACATGTACAGGTCTGCTTGGAACCTGTGTAGTCACTCTTTTGTTTTCATTATCCAAAGAAGCCATCTTATCCTTCAACTCCTGATCCTCATCTCCCTCTCCCTCTCTCACCTACGTCCCTCTCACTCCCTCTCAGCAAACGTAGGAAGCATTTATCTGTTTTATCTTGGGATGAGTGATTCATGAGTCTGCAGCAGCGCCTGTTGTAATCGTGGGATCTGCAGGAATTGTCAGAAGCGAAGACGCAAGAGTTTAAATCAGTGCAGCAGAGATTGGGTCCAATGTGTTCTGCATGTGTATCTTAGGGTTTCAGAGTGTTTCTAAGCCATCTCTTGACAAGCTGGCTATCCTACGTTTAAATCCTACATCTTTATGTTGTGCACCCAAGAGAGTGTGGACTGCACTAAGAGAGCACTACACGCTGTGCTCTACAGTATTATGATTAATTCACAATAGTCCGAAGTTAAGGTTGTGTAAAAAACTGGACATGGATTTATTTTAGGGTTAGTATCAAATGGCAAAGACCACCTATGTCCATAAATGTTATCTATTTAGCAATTTCATGGTTCCCTTTTTTATTGCGTGTGAAGCACACCTTGTTTTTATGTGCAAAGAGGGAGAGGGAGAGTGTGTGTGTGTGTGTGTGTCTTTGCGCACACGTGTGAGAATTGGATATGAATATTTTATGTGCCATGTGAGAAGCAGGAAAGGGGGGAGAGGAGCGATGAGGAGAAGTAAGTGCTGCAGCCAGAGTCGTAAACGGTTTTATTTTTAACTCACCTGTTTGTTGAGTTTTAAAAATCAACCTTTTCAAATCTGTATCCTCATTGTTAGAACGTGAACACCATATATATTTTTTATCATGAAATCATTTCACATTTTACACTTACTTAATATTCCAACAGAAAGCTCTTTTTTTCCCCCCCTCCAGCACGAATTACAGTTTTGATTTCCAACTAGATTAACCAGGGAGACTACTTTAGATGTTATCCCTGAGTAAGTGTCCATCACATGTGTAGTCACAGTGAGCATGAAACAAAGTGTGAAATCCCCAAAGTCCCTTACAGCTTCAAGGCTACATGTTTACACATATTGATCTGAGTCCCTCACTTCACTCACGCTGACATGGTATTCAACTCACTGCTTCTGTAGATGCATGTTCTCCTTGCTGTAATATCTCCAAATGATCCAGACCACCATGGTTGATTTCCTCCCTGTTCCTCTTGCCATGACCAATTCCCTTCAATTGTTCATGCAACCATTCAGACTTAACATGCTGAACTAAGGCGCCATCTGTTACACGGCCGTGTACTCTGAATAGCTTTTAGAATCTCAGGTATTAATGCGTGTGCTTTAATCTACTAGCATTGGCGGAAGGTTGCCTTTGTTGTGGAGGAAATATAAAAATAAAAACATTGTTTAATGGTCTAAATGTGCACTTTCTATTTTAAAGCACTCATTACAGTGTTAAATTATAAATGGAGAAAAATAATACAAAACAAAGAGCTGTTTGTGTTGCAAGCTGTTACAGGAGAGGGTTACTTTACTTTAATTATACAGACTTCATTTAACTAATTAGAATTTATAATCATACAGTACATAACACAGCCTCCCCAATACTTGTAGTTCTGAGAAATGTTTCAATTAGTCTACCAGTTCCTCAACGGGCTTACACAAGCTGCATTTATTAAGCCCCCCAAAAACATGACAACATTTTACAGGAAGCTCACAGGATAGTCACATATGTCTATAAGTTCTAATATTAACCAAGACTAAGAGTTTACAGCCATGCTCTGTGAGACTGTAGCTACTTCAACACAGCGTTGTTTTGAGCTATGCTGAGTCATCATGCTAGCTTGCTGAAAATGAAAAATGCTAGCATGATGATGTTTACCAGGTATAATGTTTATCATGTTCACCAGCTTAGTTTAGTGTGTTAGAATTCGCTATGTGGCGCTACAACACAGAGTACAGTACAATGCTATTAACATGTATTCTGAGGGAAACATCTGTAACACATTTCTCAGCAAAACCACAAATGTCAACCTCATAGTGGAGAAGTCAGAGAGCCAAAGTAGTTACGATACATCCTCTGGGGACCATGAATGTCTGCACAAAATGTTGTGCCAATCCTTTTATATATATATTGAGATAGTTCACTGGATAAATGAAAATATTACTCTCTGGTAGCTCTAGATAAGAAAACCCTGGGATCTCTAAATTCAGGATTCATTCTGGTCTTTGCAGATTGCCTGGGGTTATCTACATGCAGGTGCCATTTGTTGTGTGTTTAAGCACATTAGACATAGCCTACTGTGAAGATGGAAAAATTGTCAATATTTTTAGACAGAATGAAAAAGAATGGATGCAACATTGCTTCACAAGTGTGCTGGCATGAAGACTATAGTGAAGAGGAAGGGGGAGGGGGAGGATGTTCAATTCATAGCGCTGTCCTTGCCATGTAAAACGGTTGTGCTTACAAATGTGTGTGCTTGCCACCATATTGCAATTCACTGTGAGTGACTGCATGGAGCTTTTCCTGTATTTATACTTGGCTGAAAGATGTGCCTTGACCAGCCAGCCAGCTGACTGTCTTAATGTACTGCCAAAAACAAGTCATATTGCTCTGTAACAACAAAGACGTCTATCCTTGTGTCAGGACGGCTCAATCCACACGGAGATGTTTCTTTTAGCAGAATGCATTTGATTCGCGTTCCACATTTAGCATTTTCAAATGCAAGTTAAATATCAAAAAAAGGGAAAATGTTTAAGTTCATGCTGGAATGTGCTAAGTGCCACACTGACTGGCCTTAGACAACATGATGCCGGCATGAGGGGACTTTCTCACTGTGACACATTACCTTTATTATCCTCAATGCTACAAGGCAACTGAGTCACACTTCAGACTGTCTCCACACCTGTGAGCTCTGCAGGCATGTATACCTTCTGACATGCCACCACTCCATGTGGAAACAGCAGTCACAAAAGGTGTCAGAAAGGAGACTCGTGTGTGTGTGTTTGTGTGTCGTAGAGTTATACTGAAATTTAAAAGAGGACTTCAGGACTTGCATGGTACTGCAGATAACCTAAGGTGACAAATACAGTAAGTTAGTACAACTATCACGCTATCCTGAAATTAACTTATATATATTTCCAAACACGGCATCTACTCGTTCCATATCATTAACTTGTAACCTGAGGCACAAACAAAAACCTATTTGTGTTTTACCATTATAAAGGAATTGTTTTGTCAGGTGGGACACGAGGGTTAATTTGTGGATTTTCAACAGTTTCGTATGTAGGTGTTACCAGACCTGCTCATTGCTGCCTCATGCGATGGGCTGCCTGAAGGTGTAAAGGTGTACTTTCCGAAAATATTTAAATGTGGCCATGAGAAAGCTGTTGACTCTTAAGAAGCTTGTGTTCTCTTTTTATTATTTATTTAGACCTGCTGCTATTTTACAGTCTAGATTTTACACTTTAATAAGTCATTAGGGCCTCTTCGTCCAACAGGCCTATGAAGGGCTACAGGCTGTTTGTTTTCTACAGTTATAAACAAAACAAACGAAATGAATGAATATGATCTTAAGTCTAATTGGTTTGGGCTGATGTTATTGCCGGCTCTAAGTATGTCACACCCTATTTTAGATGTGTTCACTGTCCTGATACTGGGACATCCTTGCACACAAAAAACAGCTATACATGTCACAAAACAACCTTTCAAGCTCTGCCAGACTCAGCCTCCTGGTTCATCTCATAGAATTGACTGAGCCAGCTCAACTCTGTGTGTAATGGAAACTCCGAAAGGTGTCATGACACTAACAGGCTTTTCTTTGCACACAGTAGAGAAGTGCTGCACTCAGTCAGCCATCTGTCTGGAAAGTATCTACCTTCAGCCTCATCCCTCGTTTTTTTTATATTTTAAACTTTTCTGAAGATACTGGGTTGCAGCAGCGCATACTTGTCTTTTTTTTTGGCATGTGGCATGTAATACTATGTTCAGAGAGCAGGTGGAATTTCATGCAACTGTGACTGTCACTTCCCCCTTGGCCAAAAGCACACTGCGATGGTTTCCACCTTTCCACCCCCATGTCAACCAAAGGTAACCTGTGAAAATCACTAGGGTTGTGGTGTCTGGTCTGTTTACTCTACGCCACAGTATGAATGAATCTATAAAGAAAAAATATGTACCACAATATATAAGTTCATTGGTGTATCACAAATGTGTTTTTACATGTAAAGCCTGTACTACTGAATAACCTGTTGTAAATGCAGCTGTCAGAAACATAAGAGTGACTGCATCAAATGTGTCTGCTCTATAATGCACATTGTTGTCTGTAGTATGATTTGTCACACTCTTTGTCCTACATTAGTAGTTTTACATCCTGGTCATCAAGAGTGAGAACTGTTCCACAGAGAACCAAGCATGCTCAAAGCCCTGAGGACCAGGATCGCATGGCCTTGAAAAGAAAAACTCACAAGAGATGGATAAAAAAAAGGTCAACAATTAGTGAAGCAGATGATATCTTGACTTTCAGTGTGGGTCCCATAATGCAACTTAATCTTTGTTAAGACCCTCCCCACCTCCTAGATGTCTGTCAAACACAACACATCCAGTTTTTGATGCAGACTTTCTACATTAAATTTTATGTTGAACAATATTTTAAATTTTAGCCTGATGAAGTTCTAGCAACAAAACTTCGCAAATACATTTTTATTTTTAACTTTTACAGTTTAGTTGCAACTTTTGATCGGCTCGTCCTCTCCTACATACCTCTTCCTATGATATTGCTTTATGTTTAGCAATATCACACAAGCTTTGCATTGTAAAGATTTTAAGCATGTTGTGTTGTTTCAGCGTATGATTAAGAAAATGACCAACTGTAGGTTTAGGTAGAGAGAAGAGCGGTAAAAGCTTTATTTGTGGGCTTGATAGCATTGTCCTCCTCATTCCTCTGTGAGTAGTGTGCACGCAATTCTGATTGTGCACTGTGCCCTTAAAGAAAATACAGAAAGCATGCATCTCACACACTCACACACACACACACACACACACACACACACACACACATACACACACACACACACACACACACACACACACACACACACACACACACACACACACACACGCACACACACACACGCCCCACAGGCTTTGAAGATGAAATGAGTCTTCAACACATACAGTTAAATTAGCACAGCTGGAGGGAGAATGTCAGCAGGATTCTATGTATGCAAGTGCCGTATTCATAAAAAAGAAAACCGGGCCTCGTTCTGCTCCTTCTAAAGCTGCCTCTCACTGCCTTCATCTCCCTATCCTGCAATGGCAAAGCCACTTCAAATAGGAACATGAGAATTACACACCAACTATCATTTTAATGAGCATAAGAGATGAGTGTTTGTCTTGCAGAAGTGCACGAGCGTTTCCCCTTTGCATGCTGCCATCAAATAGAAGTACAAATAAGTAATTGACCCTCTCCCCCCATTTCGATATGCAGATGTATTGTTGGGGGGGGAATTGGAGGCATACATTAGAGCGACATGAATCTTATTGTTAATCTCAGACACAGCAAGCGAAATCCTAAAATTCTCGTGTTTTATTTATTTGAAACATCCACGCCATGAGCGTTCAGAGATTGCTACAAAGACTTCACACTCTCCTAGTTTGTCTGGGTTAACGGCTCATGGAGGAGGGAATGGGTTGAGAGTGTGATGGAAGAAAGAACAGAAGGTGGGGGCTGGAGGAGAGGCCTTGCTTTAACAAGCTTATCTCGCTCCCTAATTCAGTTTGGGCCATCAAAGTGTTGAGAGCCAGTGTCGCTAGGGGCGGTTGTATTTTTTGACCGCTACCTGTGACAGCAATTACAGGTTCCCTTCCAAGCCTGCCTTTGTTATGGTGGCAGACTTGACTGCTTGTGTAGAACAAGATTACCTCAACGTTCTGCAACTGGAGCATAATCAAAGCCTAACAATGCAAGGTGTCGTGCCCCTCTAAATCAACCAAGCTGCCCCTGCCACTGTTTCTTTCTGGACTCCTTTATCCAGCGGGTTGCTGTGACATTATTGTAATTATAATTACATGTTAAAAGGTTTTCACATACATATCTGCCGCAGTCGGTGGCAGAAATGGGCGCTACTTTACTCAAAAACGGAAGTAGGGGCTGCTTACATTCGAAGGAGAAACTACATGAAGTATGCATATGTACTGTGCAGCCTCTGCATAATTGCATACCTTTAGCCACATCTTTGTAACGGTAAACTGTCAATGCCATGTGTCCTACTTTCATCAGCTTAACATCTCACAAATGGAGAACCGGGAGTTGATCCACTTGGATGCCCTTTAGAAAGCCAAGAGTTTGCTGTGTACTTGCTATGGCATGGCTTTGTCTACATGTGTGTCAGGAACCCAAGCCTATGCCTGCTTATGTAGACAGCGGGGGGCCCGCATTTAAAAAAGATCCCTCTAATACCCAGGGGGCAATCCTCAATCTTAAAGAAGCATGGGAAGAAAGAGAAGCTCTGCAGCAGTGTTGAAACCTCATGAGAGATGTAAACTCTGAATGAGCTCATTCACATCACTGCTCAAAAAAAATAAAAATCAGAGCTTGTAACATATTGCAGGCAGTAAACGTGCCGCAAAGTGCTGAGATGCTCAGTGGTGATCTACAATGAGTCCAGACCGGGAGGTAGAATAAAACCGAGCCACAACTCATGCATTCAGTTTGTTTGCTTTTTTTTGTTTAATCTACGCAGTGCCCTATTTAGTTTAGTCAGAGCCGTGTGACACAGTATATGTTGCTCTATGACCAGGCCCATTAGTGTGATGTATGGTTGCCTCAATGTTGTGTATATTCAGCAGAAGAAATAAATCTGCATGCGTATGATTCACTCTCTTGCTCTCTCTTTGTGCTTCTAAATGTTGCCACTATCTTCCCATGTGACAGCAAAATGGCAAGTTGCACACAGTTTCTCATCCTGTGTTGACTGTGAATGGGTGCTTCATAGACGTATGTGATAAGTGAGACAGTTTTAGGGTGACATTTAGGCTGTTAGCAGTTAAGGGTTGTGTGGATGTGTGATCGGCTGTCATCTGATTAGAGAGCGTTAACATTTGTTCATTGTATAATTTTCACGGACGTAGATAAGTCCCAACCGGTCGGCTCTGTCGGAAAGGTTCATGCGCGATTTAAAACGGAAGATGGCGCGTTGAGTCATCACATGAAATTCGATTTTGAAACATTTTGTAAGAAATGTCAATATTAACACGTTTAAGTGTCGAGTACCAATTTAAAGAAAGTGAATCACATGGGAAGTTATGACGAATCAACACCTTTTATTAGTCATATTTTTGAAGTGTTTTTGTCAAGAAAACAACTCTGCACATTTGGCTTGGTGTGATGCGAAGATGTAAAAGTATTTCTGCCATGTCTCCGTTATGTTAAATGACACACACGCTGTTTTTTCCTTATGAAAGCTCAGGGGGAGTGACTTGTTTTATAACACTTCCCTGTATGCCCCATTATAATACGAGCTGTGTGTTTGTGCACTGCACTGTGTTGTTCCTGTTAGTTGGTTATGCCTTCCTCCTAACTTTAGATTGCTCACATACATTATTCATTTGACATAATTAACACGGTGGAAAGAAATCTTACATAGAATTTTTTTTTTGACCTTTTTTCGACATAATTGCAAAGTATTTTCCGTGATGCAGAGTGAGCCACGTAAATGTGAAGCAGCTTATGGACTTGCTGTTTTGGGGTTTAGAGTAATTACGTTTTGAATCTCAACCCAACAGCGTTGTGTACTCTTTAAATAATGAAGCATAATTGAATCCTAAAATGTCAATATTAGTAACAGTTTGTGTGTTTACTCCCTAGCATCCCTGTGTTGTAAATTGTTTGCAACAAATGAGAACCTATTAAAAATTAACCCAAATGGAGCAGTCTGGCTCTCAGAAGCTGCTGCGGCGTGCAATTTCTGTTTTGCTGAGGCGAGGTGGTGGACTTAGCCTTGTTGTTCAATACTCTGTGAATAATTGAAAGTGACTTTTTGCACCCCAATGTCTTTATACGGTAAATCCTCTAGCATTAAAAGAAATAAAAAGATGCTGACTAGATTGTGAAGATATAACACCTCTGACACCTTTTCACTGGCGAAGATTCTTGAGAAATGTATCATTCTAATGTTTTTTCTCTTTGCTTCTTTCCTCTTTCAGGTGGACCTGCTCGGGCCGACCAAGGTCACAGGTATCATCACCCAGGGAGCTAAAGACTTTGGCCATGTCCAGTTTGTTGGCTCATACAAACTGGCGTACAGTAATGATGGAGAGCGGTGGAATATATATCAAGACGAGAAACAGGGGAAGGACAAGGTAAAATAACCACAAATCACACAGTTTCAAGCCACGTCTACCAAACATGTTAACTGACAAAACTGGTATTTAGATAAAACACCCCTTCATAGTCGTGTACACATAGCAAACATACTGAAGAAATACTGTGGAATCCTAAACTGTGAGTACTGAAAGTTGTTCACATCACAAAAGAAAGGGGCATTCTGGGTAGAGATAGTTAACAGAAGAAGAAAAAAAAGCACAGGAAGGACGGAAAGCTGAATCAGACAAAACTGCAAATGTCAAACGTTTTTTATTTTGTATTTAGTGTGAAAATGTCTATTTCAGGATCAGTCCGTTCCACTTCCCTTTAGCATCTTCTTATCTGTGGCTCAAACTGAGCTTGCCTAGTCTGTCCTACTTCCTCCCTCTGGTTTGGGATCAGATAAGACTGTGCTGTCAACCTGGTCTGGCCAGTGCTGTGCAGAAAATCTTGTTTATGGCCCTTCAACAGAGTACATGTCCATTCCAATCGGCCACGACAACAGAGACAGGGCCGCCGCAGCCTCTCTGCTGATATCAGGAGAGCTGCAGGCACAGTGTTACAGCTAAAGCTGAAGCCCCTTGTCTTTCAGATACTGGTGGCAAGAGAGGTAGTGTTTCCTTTTCTCTTTCGCCTTGTTATTGAAAGATAAGCCCAACTTCTTCCGCTTATTCATGTACTGGTGACGTGTTGACTTTGGTAAATCAAGAAACTGAGATCAAATAGAATGCATACATGCATTGCGCATAACGCAGATACTGTATAGGTGCTTTAAATCTCTCACAGTAGTTTTACACTGAGCCCATGATATATCTACAATGTAGTTTATGATCTGTTCTGTTCTGATCTGCAGTTGAATTGAATTCTTTGTCTCTGTCTTGAACGTGATTACAAAGTTTTTAAGATCATACATAGAATGCGTGAAACAAAACCCCAGCCGTTAGAATGTGTCAAATGTGTTCAACGTGATTGAAACATGTAATGTGTAAAAGTTTGCACAGATAATTGAAATCTGGATGCCCTGAGACCCTTATTTCTTGCATAGTATTTGATTCATAATTGAAGATAGATTGATTTAGATTGCGCTAGATTCCATCTTTAACACAAATTGGCACCCATTAAGTAATCTGTTTCAAACATTTAAAAGTTCTAATCTAATGTGAAAGCACGTGCGGATAGTTTTCTAATGATTTGAAATCCTTTAGTCTTTAATTTGCCGTCATACTTGATTACATAGGTCAACCCGAGTCCATGCCCTGCAGTGTGTGCACATAACAGCATCGGCTATGATGTCGAGCTTTCTCATAAAAAAGTGATTCCGAGCAGTTGGTGGAGGTTATGTGGTAACTTCTGATTTCATTTCAAAATGCAATTTTCTGAAAGAAAGAGTTTTTATTTTTTTTGGCTCAGCGTGGGAGACCTAAAGCTGAAATATGACTGCACCTTGCTATTACCCCTCAATAGCCAGATGTCAATGTGTGCCCTTATCCTTGTTGTGGAGCCAGTGCAGCAGCCAATACCCAGAAATATTTTCTCATCTCTGCTGCAGTTCACATTCCGTGCTTGAGGAGTTTATAATTTCAACACCCAAGGACGATCTTCGGATACGAGCCAATGCACGCTCAGCACGATTTTCACTCAAGCAATCTCAATACTGAGCACTGTATGACTTCGTCTGAGATAGCGAAGAGAAGGAGAGAAGAGCACTGGTGATTCCTCGGGAACCTTTTATGTTTATCATCTTTTTAGTATGTCATTTTTTGGAAATAACTTAGTGGGGAGCAGCACTCTCGTCAAGTTACACATGGATTTCAAAATATCTTTAAACTAGATACAAGCCCTTTCTATAACCATCTATCGCCTCCCCTGTGTTGTTATAGCTGTATAAGTCAGAGCAAAACCAGGGATAAGTAGTCAGAGTGTGTGTGCTCTGTATTAGAGGGCAGGCATTTCTAGTAAGGCTTCTGAGAATGTCAATCAGTTTGTCCCTAGACGGAGCCAAGGGGCTGTTCAGATGTATGATTCTTCAAGGTGTTTTCCCCCTTCAGTCAGCTGAAGCAGCCATTAATGCTAGAGGACACATTTGGCTGTTGGACTCCCGAGGCTCCTCCTGCCACACCACAATGCTTGACTTGGCAGGGATATACTGTGTGTGTGTGTGTGTGTGTGTGTGTGTGTGTGTGTGTGTGTGTGTATGGGTGTGTGTGTGTCTGGGTGTCTGGTTCGGGCACAGTGGTAGAGGCTTGTAAGTATTCTTCTCAGCTTCCCCCTCTAGCTCCTGTGTGGCAGAGGCTGCAGGCAGTTAGATCTAGATTGAGAGAGGAGGCTCAGTCAGAATACAGATGTTGTCAAAGCAGGGCACAGTGGCACACACACATATACACACACGCACACAACAGTATCCCTCCACAAAATCCATAGAGCGCCTTGTTTGGCTTTTCTGTGCACATCCCAAATACCTGTGTACTGCACATGTAACTGAGACAAGTAACAACATAGTCCATTGTTTAAACATAATTAAACCAGGATACATTCCATAATTATACACATCAGCTCGGCTGCACACCCACATGCACACACTTTCCTCACCTGGGTCACTACACTGCCAAGTCCTGCGCCGCTGCCCTTTTCCTGTGTGTCAATATTAACACAGTCAGTTGATGGGGGGCAATCAGGCACAAAAATAATTGATTTATGTTTTAATAGTGTTTCAGTCAGGTGACACAGGGTTAATTAGCCAAAAACCCTTCAGTTCCCTCAAGGTCAGAGGGTAACTGACTGTTAGATAGCTGTGAATACAATCAATGTAAGATTAACCACTTATACTCAGATTCTATTTCTCTTCAGTCTTGGACAATGTTGACACATAATTATATTGCATATTGCCGTCCCTCTTAGAAGAAGTAGCTTCTGTTACAGTTGCCTCTTCTAAGCGTGCAGGCTACTCTTGACCTTTCAATCAATCACTTTGGTCCGCTAAGGCAACACGAGGGCAGAGGGCAAAGATATCTAAGCGTCCTGCTCTCTTGACCCGTGCAGCAGGTTTAAATAATGGAGTATGAAGGGCACACAAGGCATGCCTTAGTAATCCATACGTGGAACTATACCAGCCTGGGAAATCGATAGTTGGGAGCAGAGTTGTGGCTCTTAGGCCTCCAGACCCACACAGAGAAATGTGGAACTATACTTGTGTCTCCGGATAAAAACAATTATACTTTGCCAACATAATCCAAGAGTTGAAAATGAAGCACTACAGCGTTGTTACAGTACTTCAGTTCCCAGGAGTTGGCAGCCAGCACAGACACTACCACCTGTCAGCGGCTGGTGGCGTTTCCTCTCTCTGTCCTGATTCTGCTGCTCTCGGGCAGGTTGGACACGGATCAGGCTCAGCAAGTTGGGCTTCAGCAACAGAGGCTGCCTCATTCATGTAAATGAATGTAGTGATTACTGTAGTTACAGTCATTTCAATTTGGTACAGTTAGAACTGATTGCTCACAGATACAATAATGATGAATTTGAGTTAAAAATCACTTGATGGTCACAATATACAAATTCAAACATTAATGCAACATGTTCTACATCCGCCAACCTGCTGCACAACTTACACATTTCAAAAAGTCATTCATCAAGGCGTTGTTTGGCCATTTGCAAATATATAAATAGATGAATAAACACAATTACAAGTTTGTCTTTGTTTGTCCAGAGGTAATGGCTTCCATCCATTCTTTACAGTCGAGTACCTCTGGTTCAGATATCTGTAATTGTCTATGTTCGGTGTAGTGAAACAAGATTTTGTACTTTCTTCCCCTGAATTATTGTATACACTTCAAATAGTTTTCCAATATGTTGTTGTTGAGGAAACATTCACCACCTTGCACGTCCTTTTCCTGTTTTTTTCTTCCTGACATAACAGTAATTGTCCTGTTGCTGTGATTCTTCACATATCCTGTTCCAGACACACAACGGTTTAGGAACTGGAAGATTTTTGGGCTTGGTTTCAAAACTGATGCCCTTCACTCCAGGTTCATATTATTATTATTATTATTATTATTATTATTATTATTATTATTATTATTATTATTATTATTATTATTATTATTATTATTATTATTATTATTATTATTATTATATCTCTATCAACCTTTAGTGCCAGGCCATGAAGCGAGAAGCCCTTCTGCAGATTCGGTTTCCAAACTCTGCTAAAAAAATCTTTAAATCTCGTCCTTGAATTCCGAGTTTGTGATAAATAGTGTGTGAATAATTGGTCAACACAAACTATATTTCTAGCACTTGGTTTCATAAAACCTTCAAAAACATGTGTTGACTGTTTGAAAGTCCAAACCTGCTCCTCTGATTATGTGGAAGATAGTTAGTTGAATCTTTACTCTGAAATGGTTAACCCCTGTCTCCAGCACGTGCTTGGATTTGGCCCACTGATTTTCCATTCCACACAACAGTGAGTCCCATTACATCCCAATTACACTGGAAGAATCATGTGTGTTTAATTGAAATGATCATATCCTTCAATGAAGCAGACCCTGTAGATACATTTCTTTCGCTTCTAATAATCAACAATAGAGCCTACGTCCCAGTATGACAAAGAGCTTATTTATATCTGATGGCTAACCCTTGAACTGTTCTTTCAAGGCGTATCTCAAGGCCCTTAAATGTCATTGAATTGGTATAAAAGTGTTGCAGACACTAAACTCTCTTAACGACTTAAATGTTTGGTTTAAGTTGGACACAACTGTTTTTTTAGCATGTATGCTAGTGGCTACACAAAGTAGGTGTGTTGATCCAGAATGCACATTAGTCTGTAGCACAATATGTAACGAGTTATACAGAGCCCACGCTGGAGGAACACGGCATTCTTTTCATGGCAACATTCCTGCCAACCACCGAAGCCTTTTATTTAATGCCAAGGTGGAAAAACTCTAAATGTTCAACAAAATTGAAGGAAAACAAGACCAACAAGCACACGGTGCAGGGTAATAACACTACTCGGTAAGCAGGAGAAACAAAGGTAGATATCTGTCATTAATTGTGGAGGTTGGAACTTCCAGCTGTGCCGCTCTAGCGACGCACAATTCTTCCGCTGTGGGGGGGAAACTGTTGATGTGTTCAAATGTGTGCAGCATGAAAGAAAAGAACCAAGAATAGGACTGCATTTAGAGAATGTACTGTTATTGGCAGTGTGTGGAGTGAAGCTCTGATTGGCTGCACTTCATTCAGTACCTGTTCAGGCATAAGGCCTTGAAGGTAACAGTCTGTAAGAAATGCGGCAGGAATGTTCTGTACCTGCCTCTCAGGAAAAAGACATTACAATTGGTTTCTCTGGTTTTTTTCCACCACATGTTGACTTGTAAAGCATTTGATTACCACGTTTCAAGTCTTAAAGAAAAAACATTTTTCTGCACCATTAAAATTCAGTTTTTCAGCAGAAAACGTGAGTATAGTTTCTGGTTGCTAACATAACAATTCATCCATGCTCTCCTGCCTTTTATAGGTATTCCAAGGGAACTTTGACAACGACACACACCGAAAGAACGTGATAGATCCACCCATCTACGCTCGGCTCATCCGGATCCTCCCCTGGTCATGGTACGGCAGGATCACTTTGCGTGCAGAAGTACTCGGATGCACAGAGGAAGAGTAAAGTCCTGTCTTCCATCTTTCTTGCCATTGTCCCCTTGTCCCTTGGCATACTGGAGTATCTCACACAGTATTTCAAAAATAAACTGTGCAACCTGTAAAAAGAAATCAATTTCCAATGGATTTTTCAAGAATACGTGTTTGGTTGTGGTAGGTTGCTGTTTGTTCTTTTTGTACAATGATTTAAAACCTGCCCTTGATCCACTTTTTTGTCTTTTACTTTCCTCTTTAAAAGCGTGATCTTTGTCTTTTTATTCTTCTCAAGATTTACCATCCTGTTTGGAATGACCTTCTGTAATATATATGGGAGTGGTTGGGGTGGGGTGGCGTTGGAGTCGGAGAGGGGTTTTCTCTGTGGTTTTATCTCGTCGCCATGGAAGCTATTAGTACAGTGTCACTTTTTAACAAAGACGTGAAATCTGTCTGCCGTGCTTCATTGGACATAATTAACCAACTTCTTACCATAACTAAACGCTCTAAAATTCCTTGTAGAGATCACACGTTACCACATGATCAAATGTATTTTTACTTTGATTACAACACTTTCTTCGTGCCATGCTTTTACCCTAAAGAACACTGGCATTACTACATGAATCGAAACACTATTAATGCTCTTGTATTATATGTAAAAGACTAAGAATTGCATGGTGCGTGAATTATAAATGTATATTATGACAAATCATTTAAAACCTCCAGCCCTGAGAGCAATGGCTTTGATTTAGGGACCTATTTTTATGTGCATTTTTAAATAGTTCTGAAACATTACAACACACTGCAAAAGCTTACTGAAGATACCTGATGTGCGAGACAATAAAAAGGCACTGCAGTTGAATATGGTACTGCAGCATTAACAATGAGGCTGTCTGCAGTTGAATTGTCTTAATGCTCCCATAAGGAGTTCCATTTTTTTATTTGCATTTGATTATTGCTCGATTTTTCTAAGATATTTGGAATTACTGTTCGTGCTTGTTCTTTTTTTGTATTTATTTAGATTTATTTGTCTCAGCTGTCAGATGCATAATATCTGTGTTTAATGTCTTTGTGTTGTCTTGGAGATCTAAGTTGTATCAATTACAAAGCTCAGGATAGATGTCATTCATAATATTAACGCACTCATTTTTGGCCACCTATTTAAATATTTCTCTGTATTATTATTTAAAGAAAATGTCAACTGAGTGAGAGCAATTATTTAAATCATGTCCACATATGCATAATTCAAATATTAAAAGCCTATTAACCTTTTATTTTCCCTAATCCCTTTGATTTAATAAATACTAATTGTTAATTAAATTCTTCCCTTTTGTTTCTTAAAAGAGAGCAAATGTTCAAGATTAATAATATATTAATATATGTCATTATCTCAAACTTACAATAAACAGTACAGAGCTCTAAACTAAATATGAAATTAATTATCCTTGGATGAGAGATAATACAGCAACGAAATGTAATTAATTAATTGTAGAGCTTGTGGGTATTTCCACATGACATGATAGCTGCTCTCTGCATGTTCAAATGGTTTCAGGGAGCTGGAAATATTTAGACACGTTAAGGTTTACAGGGGATAAAGATGCAGTTATGCCAATCTCATCAAAAATATATTTCTTTTTTATGCAGTTTTCACTGTATGGATTCTGCTGTTGGCTGCGCCCTGCAGTAAATGAACAGTAATGGTTGGCTGGTTGAATTAATGCAAGTAAAGAAGTACCTGAGGTATCGCAGCTGCCCCATTCTACACGGCTTAAAAATAGACCTGGATTACTCTAGTGGTTCCTACTCTTGACTAGTTTTCCCAAAGCTCTCGAGTGCTAGAATAAGAGCTGAAGGGAGCTGCTTTTATGCTCTGTGTTTCAATTACCAGCTTTCATACATTTAACCATCCAATAATGTCATATTGTAGGAACACCATGTATTTGTTCTGAGACTGCAGCCCAGCCTGGAAGAGACAGTACAAAAAAAACCTATTTAATTTGATGCAACCAACCTCCAAGTTATTTTTGGTTGAGTGGCATTGTTATTTTTCATCACTTTATATTCAATGAATGAAATGACATTCAAATCGGGAACTTTTTTGGACTTAATTATAAAAGCACAGCAAGAGAAAAACACCAAGAAATTGTGTCAATGTCCAAATATTTCGTCGCTTACTTTATATTGTTGTGTCCCACGGCATTTTCAGCTGTCATGCCATCAACATGGATGTCGTTGTAGTTGACAAGTAACCGTAAAAACAAAACAAAAAGCATATTTAATTGTTATCTGGATGATTGGAACAGAAGCATAGCCAATTGTATTCTGGTTTGGCAAATAACACAGGATATCTTGGAAAAGATTACTTGTGTTGCCAAACTTGATCTGTACAATGTAAGTTACACTTAAAGACTTTGCTGTAGATTGCCAATTTGTGAAAAATGTTATTGGTGTGAATCAGTGACTGTCATTCCGTAGATTCATGGACAAAGGGTAAGCACAAACAGATAATTTGTGCACTCTTGTTTATTGCCAAATAACTAGATCTTGGCCGGCATCTGCTCTGATTGATCTTTGTAGTCAGCTTCCTGTCAGCAGGCCTGCTGCAAAGCTTTGAGGAAGTTTGCATGATGTATGAGTTTGAACAGTACAGTATAACTAAGATGTCCACAGGCGCATTATGTTCTTGCATATCATAAAGATCTAATAGCCTTTACTTTGTACTTGCCATCGATTGTCGTGTGCATTGTAAAACTTCATCTCACAGGTTCAGAAGGGGAGCGGAGTTTAAAACTCATCCTGTTATTGTATTTCTGTGTCCGCTGTTCACATTATATTTCCTACCTCCTCAGTCGAGAGTGTCAATCACCATCTGGAAGACAATACCTGTTATAACGCTGGTTTAGGTTCAAGCCTGCAAGAGGAGAGTGAGAAACTGTGTACAGTTAAAAAAAATATGTTGCTTCAAACAAAAGCTCTTTCAGTTTGACAAATAAAAACATATCTGTGACAAATGACGTGGTCGCTTTGTTTTTCTTTAAATGTCTGATCACTTATTCGGTTCATTTCCTGAATTGTATAACAGAGAAGTGTTTTAATCTAAGTCTCCACCTACAGTACACGGAGGCTGAGGACATTCTTACAGCCCAGATGAAGGAAAGTATCAATGTTAAGATTTGTTTTTAAAGTCTTTTGACGTCCTTTTACTGCTGTTAAAGCTTCAGTTACAGTTGCTGCTCTTATCAATGTGTCGTGCACTCACGCTATGTTCCCTGTCACACTCTGACAATGGCACATTGTGGCTTTATTGATTGAATAAATGACAAACAGGGTTTAAAGACTGGAAGTATATTTGCCAACTGGTTTGTGACTTGAGGAAAGATAATAAATGGTAAGTCTTGGGAGTCGTTGAATAAATTGTGCACTGACCAATTTATCTGCTACATCCCAACAATATGAGTGAACTCTTATAGAGAAAAGCTCTATTTCTAAATATTATCTGATCTGCTGACCTCATTGATAACCTAAAGATGATTCATTAAAGGAATAGTTTGCCACCTGCTTTATCGCCGGGAGTTGGATCAGAATATTTATTAACACTTATGTTTGTTTGCCCAAAACGCACCTGGAGCTAGCAGTCAGTTGTTATACATGAGTTTAGCATAAAGTGTGAACAGCTCGCCTTGATCTGTCCAAACGTAATAAAATCTGCTCACCAACACCTTTTAAAACTCACTAATCATTCTGTATTATCTCATTTCATCTATACACAATCTAAAGTGTCAAATCGACAATTCGCAATTTTAATTGGGGAATTATGTGCTGGACTATTTCCTGGATGGGACCAGTTGCCAGGCAACCACTGGAGACAGAGTCACTGGTCCCAGAGCTAAGCTAAAGTGGCTGCTGGTGGTATACAGTAGTGTCATATATACTGTACAGACTTTCCCAAAATGTCGAGTTCTGTCTTTGTATTACGGGTTTAGGTTGGTGGCATTCTTTTCTATGAGAATCTTTATAGATGAAACCACTCAATGTGTATAAAGTAGCTCAAGTGAGCTCCAACTTCTGTTAAAATACTTCTAAAATGTTAATGAATTAGTTCTAATGTTACTTAAACACAATGTTAAGAGCACTTTTTGGGACATAAGTACTTTTACAAAATATAAAAACATGCAAACAGTGTCCTCTTCTGTCATTCACTGTTCATCGTCACATGTCGGTTAGAGTTTGCCAGGATTTCAAATTAAGTTAGCATAATAATGTGTTGTAGTTTGTAGTATTTAGTTTTTTGCCACTAATTCAGCGGCACTTAAATATAAATGATCATCGGCACATAGCCCATGTTTTGTTGTGCATGTGCAGCATGCATCCATGTGCAGCGTACAGGTCTGTAAAAGATAAGCTTAAAAAAATAGAGCACTTGTTTACAAGTCTGTGTCAAGTGAAAGGCCTGATGCAGTAAGGAGCACATTTTGTTTGTATGTTTATATTTTAACAGTGATGCTGGTCATGCTGCTCATCATGATGCCAGAGGAGTAAAATGATTGCTCCCTTAGAGACTGTCTGCCATGATGTGCTACATCTTCCCTTACTGTCATCTTACTCCTATTGTTGCCAAGCGTAACCCACTTTTTAAGCGTCTGTATTACAGTATGTGGTTATGCAGCAACAGTAATATCACAAGTAGATGAGTTCTTGACTGCATTTTAAGTTTTGAGAATATGATTATGCTCGTTATTGTCCATAATGTCCAAACAGCTCTATAGTTTCAGTATAAAACAGGTTGCAACACGCACATTACATTGCTCACTCACCATAACCATGGTACAATGTGTTAACATAGTTGGAATGTTACAAGAAATTAGTATGAATATACTGTAACTTTGCATTTTATCCGCTGCGAGGGTTCGAGGACAGAGGTCGCTGAATGCTGTGCAGATTGTAAACCCCCCCCCCCTGAGGAAAATGTGCGATATTTGGCAATATAAATAAAATTGACTTGACTGAAACTTGGCTTGGCTCATGGTTTTACCACTAAAAGCTGCTTCCATTTATTTTCTTTGTCCTGCGATTTCCAGTTTCTGTTTCTCAAATGAGTTTCCACAATTGAGGCAGAGGATCCCAGTGCGAGCAGCAGGGCCGACACGTCGGTGGAAATGTCCGGTAATGATTCTGTTATCAAAGTGTCAGTGCAAGTGAAGGTAATTGCCTCGTAACTCAGGTGAGTGAAGCTACTTGGCAATTAAAAGCAGATTAGAAAACAATCAGTTTAGCCTGGTTGTCCTTTTCATTAATGCTTGATCAGTAAAGATTCTGCATTCAAAGTGACCCCTTTTTGTGTTCTTTGGGAGGATTCTTCCCCCTTAAAGTGATTGTTTCCTGTGTGGCATTGTACCTGCATCAAATCAATATGAACACAAGGTGTTCCCACATAGATTTCCTGACTAGCTGTGTCAACACTGTGACTACAAGCGATCTACTCACGTCGTGTCCTCTATACATGTTCAAACCTTTTACTGAAGCTTACAGCAACATTTCACAAGTAAGATACAATAATTTATTCCAACTACAATGATGTCAAATATAAAAACATAATTGTATTGTTTCAATTTGTTAGATCCATCTATCTATCTATCTATCTATCTATCTATCTATCTATCTATCTATCTATCTATCTATCTATCTATCTATCTATATCTATCTATCTATCTACCTATCTATCTATCTATCTATCTATCTACCTATCTATCTATCTATCCATCCATCTATGTCTGTCTGTCTGTCTGTCTGTCTGTCTGTCTGTCTGTCTGCCTGCCTGTCTGTCTGTCTGTCTGTCTGTCTGTCTGTCTGTCTGTCTGTCTGTAAATCTGTCTGTCTGTCCGTGTATTTACAATAATCCCTGGTTTCTTCATCTTTTATGGAAGAAGCTCTGAGTGTAATAGAGCAGACACACATTGTTTACCATCTTAATTTCAACACTTGTGCAGCTCTTTTGACTCTTATCTGTTTAATTTAAGAAAAAAACCTTTTTATTCCCTTTCCAAGTTCCCTTCTTTTATCTTTTCTCATGCAAGGAGTGTAATTCTGTTACTGCGATCAAAAGGCAGTCATATTTATTCTGGTGACCCGCTGATTAAATTTATCTTTGCAAACTGCTTTAAAATGAGTCGACAGATTAAAGCATCACTGCACTCTGTAAACCTTAGGTGTAAGATGAATGTGTCTTAGCATCCAAAGACACATTCATTTACAAAACGCCTTTGGAGAAGAGAGGATTTATTTTCACCAAGAAAAAACATGTGGTGGTTTGATGGTGCTTATAATTTGACTTTTCATACCTAATTCACTATCCTGTTTCAACACATACTATATATATATATATATATAGTTTTTTTTTTAAGTATATATATAGTATATATATATATATATACTATATATATATAAAGTATATATATAGTATATATACGTATATATACGATATATAGTACATACATATATATATATATATATAAAAATATAAACTTTATAAATATAAACTTCACTTAAAAAGTACTTCCCTAACACCAAACTGCAGAGGGTGAACTGTGATCAAATACTGCACAGTGGCATCATATAATTGAATGATATAATAATTAAATAACGTCTTACAAGGAAATATTTCAAACACAATTGTTGCATAGCATAGATATTAAGCGTAGCACATAATGATTCAGCTCTTCAGAAAGAACAGCAAATAATACAATATTTTACAAAGAGTTAATGTAATCGGGGGTCTCTGGTTGTATAAAAGTGTAGAGCTTAAAGGTTGTGTTCCCATCAGAAGAGTGGTCAGAAAAGTGTTACATTGCTGTACGAAGTGAGCAGAAATGACAGGGCTTGGATCACATTAAATGCTCTCCTGCTGTTCCCATGTGTAACTGACTGACAGCCCGTAACAGGATTGACAAAGGAGATCGAAGAAAAGTGCAAAAGGAGTTAAATCCTTACTGTACAGAAATAACTCAGATGTAGAAAATAGTTTCACATTCACATTACAGTTGTTTAATTACTTTGGGCAAGAGGGGGGGGGGGGGAGAATAATTATTTTTGACAAAACAATCTGAGTTCAAGGTCCACAAACTCTTTTGACTGTATCACGCAGATGCAGTTCGCTCAGCGTAATGGAACTTTCCATTGTTCCGAACAAAATACTAGAAATAATAACAATCAGATAATCGAACGTTTTAATGATGACAACTGTGTGACATGATTGAAAGATCTAGCTCTTCTTGTCATATAATAACCTGGTAAATACTCGCTGTACGTGTTATCAATGTCAGTATTTGTTGCATACCATTCAGTGCCAGTATGACAAATTCCAGTAAATCCACAGCAATAAATGAATTGTCAAGGAGGACTAAGCCAATTCAATTGATGAATGAAAATATGCTTGTATAAAAGGTTACATTCATTTGTAAATCCAGCTTTGTATGCTTCTCTGCATGTGTGTGTGTGTATTGGTGCTCCACTGTGTGGACATGAATATAGAGTAGGTAGGGATGGGGTCATTATATTGTCTCATTCATACTCTCTTGGTCAAGGTATCCTAACAAGATTTACTGAACAACTGCAGATCCCTGCCTCACACTGCAGATGTGACACGTAAAAGTATTTCCAGCACTGATGTTAGTGTAACATTCTGAGCGGGGTTAAAGGAATAGAAAATGCAAACGCTATGTAGCAGGATGGTATGCAAAAGGAACTTAATGCATTCAAGTTTAACCGTTAATTAATCGCACATTACTGATTCTTGAACCTTCTGAATTCAACATTCATCTATGGATGGCTGGCAGTATAGTTGTCCAACTGTAACACCACCATCCATGGATCTATAGCTCCAACTATAATAAATCATCATGTGGGGATTTTGGTGCAGATGCCCTGCAGCTCTTCTTCAGAGGGTAAGTCTAGTGGTGCATGGGAGGGGCCTTCATGATTATTGACGAAGGTGGCTGAAAAGAAAAAGCTGGAGGTAGATGTAAATCTGCCCTGAGGGATTTTTCACAACCTGGCAACCTAAATGTTATTCTTATATATGGCTTATTACTGGGTCTGTTGAGCATTAGTGAAGCATCTGTCAACCATTAATAAAACCATTAGCAACAGTGTATCATCGTGTATCATGATAACACATTATGATATGTTTATTGTGATTATTGAATTATATACCTCGTCTATTTGAACAATTTATACCCAACAAATATCCATTTATTATATATAAACTTTTCACAACCATAACCCAAACTACAACAACATAGAATAGCCTTGATGATACTCATGTCACATGACAGGAAAACATGAATTTGAAAATATCGACTACAGTCGTTTTTCCAGTTAGGACAGTCTACTGCGAAAAGTTGTAAAAAGAAATCAAATTTGTTTAATTTGGATTTTCTTTTCTCGCTGTATAATGATATCTGCTCTCTGGGACAAATGCCCACAATGTTTATTCAATGATACTACATGGTTTTGAATTTTCACCCCATTTGTAAATAAAACTGTGATGACAAATGATAACGCGCTTCAGCCAGAGCGTTTTTAAATCTGGAACATTGCAGCACCACCCAATGTTTGAGCTATATATAGCATCACTTATCATATGGACTAAATGTGTCTGTGCGGTGCTCTGTTTGTTACAATAAGTATTGAGGGCAAATGAGCTTCAAGTGCTCTGTGATGTCGTTCTTGTTATCTTGTTTGTGTAGTCTTTGGGGAGTTTTTTCTGGCAGAACTGGGCCAGTCTCGTGTGAACTGTTCACCTCTCTAGTAAAACCAATGCAAATTTTATTTTGAGTTCACTTATTGTACATATGTAACATTCAAGTGGGACAGAAATGACCACTAAAAAGCTTCTTAAAGTATCAACAAAGTATTCCCTGCGCGGGAATCAAACCTGGGCCTCAGTGGGGAGAGTGCTGAAGCCTAACAACTGGAGCACCAGTCTGTGGACATGTGATGCAATTGTAAGATCTCAGCAGGCAAAATGCGGCAAAGAATTGAAGACAGAACTGTCCTCACATTGACTTTGACACTCTGTGTTTCTGTAAAAACACACCAGCAGTGTGAGATGATGCTATTGTATTTTTTTAATTCATATATAATTCATAGCTTTGTCATGATTTTGATTGAATATTTTATTATTCTGTGTGTTTGAGCGTTTTGACTCCGGCAACAGAATGTGGAAGGTCAATGAGAAGATGTATTAGACGATGCAGTAAAGGGTCCAAATGATTGGTGAGAGAATTAAAGGAAAGCAGAGGTTACAAGAGAATAATGGCCTGAAATGAGCTTTAAAGTGTTTAAACTTTATCAGAACAGTTTCCGTAAAAGACATTCTCCACGATAGGAAAAACGTAATTGCTTGCATTACATTAGCTTTACATCATTACGGGAAAAAAAAACCTTGGCTGACGTAAACGCTCTGCCTTTTTATATTGGGTGGTGTTTCTTTTTTGAAGATATCATCAGGTCTTGAGCTTCTTTTCTCATTTTAAGTTGAGAACAAATAAAAGCAAAGGTTTTTTTTTTCTCTTTTAAAGACAGACGGAGGTAGAGGAGACATCTGGAGACGAGGGCCTTGTCCCTCAGTGCTGTGACTGTATGACGGAGGTGACAAGAACTTTTGCAGCAAGAGTCTATGAAAGATACATGAGCCGAGCTCCAACGAGACTCCAGTCCATGTCAAAAAGGAACGTGAGAGTTTAGGGCCTGTGAGAGTCGCCTCTTTAAAAACGTGCACAAAGCCGGAGCAGAAATATGGTCTAACCCACTCAGTACTTACTGCTTCAAGCTTTGAGAACGCAGTGAAAGCTTCAGACTCGGGGCAAATATTCCTTGGAGACCCGAGCAAGGGGCACTTCCTTAAGTCAGCATTTTACACTGTCTGCACTGTCTGCACTGTCAACTATCGTGTAACATTTTACAGTCAAACCTGGTCCTTCCCCAAACCAAAGAATATTTCAGTTGAAAAGAGAGACTGTAGCAGCTTAAAAATGCTCCAAACCATTTTCATTTAGTCTCATATTACATTAATTTATAATAAATGGTGCCATATGAGATTTTATTTTGATACATTTTATGTCCACTGGATTTGTCTTTTCTAAAAGTCAATTTAATCAGAGGGAATATTGGGGGCATTGTATTGAAAAATGTTTTGATGTGATATCTCAAAAATCTGATTAATTATTTTCCTGCACCTCGCTATCTTTCTGTCGCTCGGAGGAGAAAAGTACTTTCAAGGCCACACACACACACACACACACACACACACACACACACACACACACACACACACACACACACTGATCCATTGCTTTGCTGTCACTGACTTTTGAACTTGTTTTTTTTGGACTAACTAGTTTTGGAATAAATTATTGCAGCCTTTGTCTTTTGTTGATCCTGTAGGCTTGTAGAAATCCCGCCAACATTTTAAAATTACTTCTTTGTCTGGTAGTTCATATATGCATGCGCTGTGGACCCTCTGTGGACCCAATTAGAATCAAATATTACAAACAAAATCCCTCAAGCTATTAATAGCGTGGTTTGGATATTTGTATCTACAGTAATATTGGGTACTGTGTAGCCTAAAGCATTTTCATTACATATATTCTGTAACAATACTTTTGCCTTGCATCATTTAGATTTGGGATTGCCTTCTATTGCTTTTTCAATAATGTTTTGGGTTGTGAAGCACAACAGAATCAACAACATTAGACATCTAATAATCTGTTTTTGTAGGACAAATAATGTTCACTATTTGTTGTTTGCCTATTACAGTTTATTTTTTCTTGTTGATAGCTAGTTAAACACCCCTCTTGCCTTCAACCAAAAACATACTCCAGATTAAAAGTTGTGCAAAATTAAGTTAATGAATGTTATTATGTATAATCAACTCAAGCTGGCAAATGTATCATTATGAGATGATACAGTTCTACTGGAAATTACTTTGGACTCATTTTACTCAACTGGTCTAATGATAGTTTACTCCACATTGCCATATAAATGAACTATTATTCTGTGTGGTCATAATCATACCATTATGCAAAACATTCATTGGTTCTTTAACAGTTTTCATATTGTTCTACACGCTGTGTGATTAACAAAGAGTCCACAAGCTCGAATGCTCTCGTCATCATTTCATCCCCACTTTGCCAGTGGACTGTATGCAGTTAAAGTGTTTTAATGGAATGATTCCCTCAGAATTTTTTTTTATTAAGTGAAAAGTGATCCTTCTCCTAAACCAGCAGGATCCATGCATATGTGTTTGCATGTATGTGGCTGTATGCATGTATGTGGCTGTATGCATGTATGTGGCTGTATGCATGTATGTGGCTGTATGCATGTATGTGGCTGTATGCATGTATGTGCTGGAGCGTCCATGTGCAGATGCTATCAAGTGCAATGCTCTTTGTTGTAAATGTGTCATGTCGAGCCTGTCCTCTAACACCAGAGCTGAACGCATGTCCCTTTGGCCTATTTGTAGGGTAATATTGTTATCTAGAGGGTAAACATACTATCTCCTTCATGATCAGAAACTCAAGGACATTTCATCTTGACTGAGATTGAATCCCTGGGTCGCAGTGATGGATGCAATGGCTTCTTTGCTGTTGATAACACACAGTTTGTACCACAGCAGAGTTTGTAGATTTTCACTACAGCCGGCTTTCAGACCAACAGTCTTAAAGTATACGTTCAGACGTCTATATATATATTATATATTATATATATATATATATATATATATATGTATATATATATGTATATATATATATGTATATATATATTTAAAAAAAGGCGAAATTCAGCATCAGAAAAGGCATAAAATCTATCTTCTTTTATATATATATATATATATATATATATATATATATATATATATATATATATATATATAAATATAAAAGAAGATAGATTTTATCTATCTTTAATCTATCTTCTTTTATATTTATATTATATATATATATATATATATAAATACAAAAGAAGATAGATTTTATGCCTTTTCTGTTGCTGAATTTCGCCTTTTTTTTTAACATATCATGTCCAAAAAGATAATCGAAACCTGTCATCAAATGGAAAAACAAGCCAACACTATCTGCATATTCATACAGTATGTTTTCCCAACAGCTTCATAAAAAAATCCCACACATACCCTTCCCGGAGTCATACGAGTAAACAAACATTCAAGTACTAACAGAAATATGAAATCCTTCTATTTGCATAAGCTTTTTTTATTTACATTTTGAGATGGCAGAGATCATACCAAATTGACATGAAAGCCCAATGAGCCATTTGGGTGCAGCGTTACACTTCACAGAGCCTTTCAAACCAACCGCCCTCTCATCTCTGCCAATGAATGCTGCATGTCATTAAAACTTAATGCCAAAACACAGGAATCGACTCAGTAGTTTTATCAAGAGGGAGAAATTGTGGCTTGAAATCCACATCAGGGCGGAGAAAAATACATAAAGAGGAAATGAAAAGGTATAACTACTGAGCCCATCTCTGCAGTTATACATGTTTCGTTGTATGAAATATATTCAGTGCTGAAATTGAGTTTAGAGGAAATGAATGGTGCTACAATCTGCATGCGGGAAATATTCTCCCCATCCTGTGAAAGAAATGTAAAGCTGATTGCTGGTTAATGGTTGTAAGCTGCAGGTAGATTGTTATAGCCACAAGGGTGGCAAATAGGATTCTGATAACATCAGAAAAGCATGTTTTCATTTAAACATTGTCAGAGGGACACAAGCCAAAGAGAAAATACCATCTCTTAATCTTCAGTAAAATGATATTGTGTGAGCATACTGGGGAATATAATTCAAATGTAATCCTCTTTTCTTTCAGGTCTATTTGGAGCTTTGCTGAACCTCTGTGTAAACTCTTCATGTGCTCTTAATTTAGTTGAAGAAGACTTAAGCTACCCGGCTGTTCCAGAGCTTCATTGTTTCTCTACTGTTGTTTGAAAGAACTCTGGAGTCAGAGATGGAGAAAGCCGACCTGAATAAAGAGCAATCGGGTCTGATCTGAACCAAACCTTAAGAAACCCTTAAAGCTTTGAGAGACAGGAGAGGATCAGGAAGGAGAACGCGGAGCGGGATGTGACTGGGTAGAGGAAATAGAATCATGCCTGCAATCTCAATCTGTTCAAATCCGCAATCAGAGCGCACTGAAACACTAATGAGGGGTTTCAAAACAAGAGTCAGCACCACTGCTGCTGATGCAGATGTGATATGACAGTTAAATCAACTACGGGAGGAATATTCGCTCGGCCTGCGTAGCAGTGCTGCGACGGAGCGAGCTGCACTGGTTGCTCTGATTTTAAAGGGTTATTTGAGAAAAAGAAAATATTGTATTCCTACAGGTATGCTACCAAAATCATAGCAGTCAAACAGCCCAGGAGAAGTGATAATAATACACATCACTGATGTCTCTACACTCTGATGTGAGAGACCCAGATTTATAACGTCCTCAGTCTGGCTGCTAATAGTGATACTGCAGTCAACGTAGCTCATCCATCAGTGCAGACTTTTTATATCATTTATTCTTTGTGTAATAATTCAGAATGTAAAGGGAGTTTTGGTAACCAGTCCTTAAATCACACTGTGTTATAAACATGTCAAATGAACACACCAGTAACTGGCCTGCTGGCCACAATAGCATGCCCTTGTGTGTAATATAAGCACGGTGGCATCTGTTTGCATGTGTGGGGAAAGAGAAATCTCTTGAATAAGCACAAGAAAGGGAAAAACATTGACAGGAACAGCACAGCACTTGTCTCCCTCCACACAGAAACGAGAGTAGATGGTGTTTTAATAAAGCAGCCTGTTGGGGCAGAACCAGCGATTCTGCATTGTCTGAGCCTGAAAACGGTGTCGCTGCCTGAGCAGCGGCTCCACTGCCTCGACAAACCCAGCCTAATAACACAGGCGGTTAAAACCCACTATTGCTCTCCAAATGGCGGCATCTGTCTCCGGCAGCTGTCCTGGCCTGTGTTCTCATGTGTTTAGGTCGCGCCACCTACCGCAACCTCTTTTGGCTGGTCTAGGGCTCAAGCGTCACCAGGACTGATGCTGCCAGTTGCTCATCCACCAGGACAGGGGGAAGCCTGGGCTGCATCCAGTCATCGCTCAACCTGTTTGATCTGCAGCATGAGCCCCATGTGGAACACGGTGCATTCAGCCAGCTCTGCTCAGCGGTAGGCCTCGGTTCAAGCATGGGCGGCTAAACTCTTACAGGGATCAAACAGATGGGAAGGACGTATAAAGGAAATGCATCAGATTAAGCTGATTTGTCAACATTATCGATGATGTAATTTCTTTGTTGTCTGACTTGGAAGTAAAAAATTCTCTTTAGATTTCTCCCCAGCTATGTAATATGTGCAGCTGTAACACGAAGTATCATCATCAGTATGGTCATCCTCTTTTCTACCAAAGCAAGAAAGTTATTCCACCTATTGTTTACTCAATTCTGTGAATGCTCAGGTAAAAGAGAGGCACACCAGCGTTCCTACTGCTTGTAAGACTAAAGTGAATGTTAACTGGTTTAAGCTAAACTATCAAGGGCCTAATGAAAAACACATTTAAATCACAAAATAAAATGTTGCACATAACTTCGTTGTAGCGTCGGCCACATGAATGACAGGTTAGTCATTTAGTTTAGTATATTCACGATGTTTGTGTCCATCATCCTCATTCGACTAGGTAGCTGTTACTATAATATATTGTTTTTGCTCTTTGTATTAGTAATTATGGGCTGCATGGTTACAAATCTGAACTAATATTTCACAGGTTTCATATTTTCACACGAGGCAGAAAGAAGAAAATCATCCAGGGTTTAAATAGATAAAGGCAGCCGACGTGAACCTTTAGAGAGTTGATTGTTCAAACAAGCGTGAAGTTGTAAAGTTACCCAGTTATATCACGTTCAATCTCATAATGTCTTCAGTCTTTTCATTTCTCACCTGTAATGTTACATGGAATATTGCTTTATTGTATGTTGAATGGGAACCTAAGAAAATTGAAATAGCGGTGAATCTGTATTATTGTATATTAAATGTGCTAAATTATTCAGAGAAAATAGCATATAACATATCAGGCTCCGTTTCCATTTATAACACTGAAATGAAAACGTCTAACTGCAAATTAGCGTGATGTCCTGGCCCACTTAATATGCATCTGATATGAGATGTGTACGTGCATAACTACATGTTTGTGTACACAAGGACAGCTGCATGCCTGTGTTAATGTGTGAACGTGTGTCAGTGATGTGCGGTGAAAAGGTTATAATTCATCAAAGCTAGTGATCATGAAACCTCATTTACTTTTTTAATGAGATATTTGCAAGTGCCGAATATTTCTGCAAACCAATCCTAGTATTACACAGATGAAATGTAATTGGCTAATTGTCAAAATGCTGTGCAGTCTGTTGCAGCCACATACTGTATATCACATTATTGAGATAGCTGATGTGAGAGTGGTGGCAGCATGTGGCGTTGTCCGGGAACACGCGAGCTCTATCTTCCTCGCAGGCCTGCATTAAGAGCTGTCTGTGAGGTCTGATAAGAGACCACAAATTAATGACATTTTAATTACTGAGCCGTTTGGATTCTCTGCCTTTGTTTTATAACAAGGGCAGTAAAATAACCTTTAGGAAGCTTACAGTGGCTCACCCTATCTTTGCAGCCTCTCTGTCCTACAAAAGACAACAATGTAAGGTGCAATGTTAACATCAACATATCTTATAAACATCAATCAAAATGAAGGCTGTAAAAACAGAAAAAGAGTGTGACAAAAGAATACTTATTTCTTATCCAATCGACATATTTTCTGTATGTGACAACCTAATCGTTGGCTCTTTTCCTTGTGTTATGATCTCTGATTCTCCAAAGGCAGTGACATGCCAATCAGATTATCGGCGGTTAATGTCGGGCCGTCGGTGAGCGTCTGTCGGCCTAGTCTTTTGCGGTGTGTCCCGCAGCGTCGGCACTTTTCGGAACAACAGGAAGCAATAACACAGAAGAAGACGAAAACATATGGATGAGAGTCGCAGTGAACGGGAGATAGATGGAGACTGCAGTTGTACCTGCCAAACAAGTTAAAACTTTAAGTAAGTATCTGGCTAAATGGGAGGAGACCTTCCCTTATTTATTTACTTATTTAAAAGCAGAGTCGGGCAAACTCGTGCTTTTTGTAAAGTGTGCCATTCAGATGTTAGCATCGCACACGGCGGAATAAGCGATGTTCGCCAGCAAGAAAAATCGTCCAAGCACAAGCACCAAGAGGCACAAAACATCCACTGTCAATGACTTCATGTGTGACTTAAACTGTGTCAGAGGCAAACCAAGTGACCAGACCTGAGGGAAAGATGTCGTTGTTTTGCGCTAAAAATAATGTAGCCTTCAGCTTCTGCGTTGATTTCAGTCGCAGTGTAGCGGACATGTTTCCCGACTTGCGGTGTGTCCAAATGCAACTTTTTGGCCAAGATGGAGGCAACGTGAGCCGACAGAACTGTCTTCTCTGTCGCCGCCACTTCTTTGATGTCTGTTTGGTGTGTCACAGCCTTAACTTTAAAATGTTCACTTGTTTTGACACCTCACACAATCACACCTTCTAGCTTCCCTGGCAAAATTGCTCATTTCAGCTAACAAGTCCGCACTCCAAACTTACGCTCTTCATTATATTTGTATCACAGTCACTGACTGAACAGCAGTACGTCTCTTCCAGGATGCATGTGGATGTGATGATTTCTGCCATACGGTGTTAGTTCTATGTGAAAGCATGATGTTGAAAATACTTTAATTAGGCACAGATTTTTCTTTGGGCAGAGCCAGTCTTTTTTTTATAGCTACAATTTTGTGATTAAAGATGTTGAATGTCCTTTTCAGTTCTAACCTCTCCGCCATTTACAATAACTGTGCCAACACAAAATGGACTCTTTGGCTAATGTACGAGATGTGAAATAGTTCTTTGTTAACTTCTCCTCATATTTTCTTTCGGCACCACCACTCTGAATAGTCTCTTGTGTTGCTTAAAAAAACACCAAATTGGGTAATTTACAATATTGTACTTAACTTTGAGAGAGACCGATATGCTAATACTGATATTTTGTGGAGTGCTTTCCGAGCATATTGCTAATTAATTATACTAATAAAAAAGTTGAATTCAGTTCATATTTACAAGATTTTTTTTGTCCAATGGCTTTGTTTTTATTGCAAATTCATCAGGCAAATCATTAAAAAAAACAATCCAACAACAGTGACAAACTGTTCTCTGGCTTTTAACAAGTGTACAGGCTTGCTAGTAGTTTAGTGAGGCTGTATCTAAGTGCAGCAGCGTTTTCAGCTTAATACTAACATCAGCATGGTAACCTGCTCTCAGTGACATCGCTAACATGTTAATGTTTTACAGTTACGGATTGTTAACATTTGCAAATTTGCACTAAATACAAAGTACAGGTGGGTATTTTGTCCTTTTAACCAGATGGTGGCGCTTACCAGTTAGAGGTGGGCATCAATGTGTATTTCATGGCAATCCCTCCATTAAAATAAATCAAACTAATATTAATTAAAATATAAAAAAATGAATCTCATGGTGGGAAAAATCACCAAAGGATACAAGATTTGGGAAACACGGATTTCTGTACAAAATGCCAATCCACCAAGTAGATGCCGACATATCTTTTAAGGTAACATTTGACCTGCTGGTGGCGCAGCAGGAAGAGTCAGGTGATCACCAAAGTCCTTTTGATGTCGTTTGGGCACCATTACTATGTATAACAAATCCAATGGCAATCTAGCATTGCTAAAAATGAGTATAACTCATTTCATCTGACTTCAGTATTATAAACATGGCAGAGCTCTGGTGTTTGTGCCTTGAGGAGTTAAAGCCTTTCACTGAATCAATGAACTGTGAGCCAAGACATTTTATAATGGCAGGAAATTGCTATTTGTAGTACTTTTTTTGGAATCCCACTGTTGGGATGTGTACATTTAAAATATTTATAAGTCAGCATCTGATACGGAAACAGCATCTCCCCTTTTTTCTTGTATCATCAAACCTGTTTTACCCTGAGCGCGTCCGGCTCGTCTCCTCTACAGCATCATGGAAGTGAAGATGAGGCTCAGTAGTGTTGAGACCTGCATCTGGTGATTTTCCTCCATGTAGCCAGAGAGGGCAACGCTGCCAGCAAAGCATATGTTTCAATAGGACATGAAAACGAAGATAGGGGATAAAATACATTTGCATAAAAATTACATTAGTGAAATCAGATGGTGCAGGGTCATGTTAAAAGTGTCATGCTCCTAAGACAAAACCAGAGCTATATATTTAATTGAAAAGGGGGATGAAATATTTCATAGATAAGATGCAAAAAGCACTTTCATCTTTTTCTTTCACTCAATGTTCTCATATTGTTTTCCATTTTTGCCATTGTTTTTCTCTCCACTCCCTTCTTCATTACTTATTTATCTATTGTTTTTGGCATAGCCTGTTCTGGGATTACTGTGCTGTGAATGGAATGACTGATGATCTGATGCCGGGAGACATTTTACTAAAATGCTAAAGGCCAGCATCTACATGTGAATCGTGGCAGCCATAAATTGGTTCTCAGTGGAAGATAAATAATGTTCACGTAAAGCGTAAGAAGTATACTAATAAGCTTTATCTGGATTGGTTACGGAGGATGCCAGATGCAAATGATAAGTTAGAAATGATGTTTTAGGCTATTTAGGAGTGTGTGTTTAAGAATAAGAAAGGGAAAATCCCTTTTATGTGTTTCAGTGTATGTGTGCTCATGTGCACTTGAAGAGCACAGTGAGCACTCTATTATCATTCTAACATGATTAAAGACGCTTTCAAGTTGCAAAATCAATGTCGCTGAGACGCCGATGCCTCAGAGGGCACATATCATTCATCAGGCAAAATGAGAATATGGCTAACGAGCTAGCTGTGGTCTGCTGCGGTATCGCGTTGGGCCACATGGTCCTGTAATGCCGTAATGAGGAGAAATGGCTGAGGCATGAAGAGAAGCCAAGTGGCAGGGTGAAGGCCACTAATTCCCCTCGTCTGGAACCAGAGATAAGAGACAGATTAAGATTAACAATGTCCAGCCTGTTGAAAGACTAATTATGAGGCACTCTGCGCAGTAGCTAACTTCTGTACTGAAGGTAGCACCTCACAAAGGCATCCTGGAGTATGTCCACTTGTGGTTTGTATGCGTGTAAGTGAATGCGTGTGTGTGTGTGTGTGTGTGTGTGTGTGTGTTACTCCCCCCTCCCTCTGTTTTCTCTTTAGTCCTCTGTTCAGAGTCTTCAGAGTCTTAGCTAAACCTCTTCTTCATAGGTTTCACATGTCAGCTATTTCCACCCTGCCTGGCTTCACACAGTAACTCAGCTCCTCTCATCCTCTATTAGATGTAGTACATTACTTTTTAGCTGACAGCAGACATTATCAGTTCAAATCTATCAAAATCTAAAGAAGTCTGGGTTTAGTGAAAGCTGATGTTGGTGTCTTATTAATAGGAATTCATTTTGTTTTTAAAAAATGGAAATCAGGAAACTGGAATATACACTGGCGGCACCAGAGATTTTCTTTCAACGAGAGAGAGAGAGAGAGAGAGAGAGAGAGAGAGAGAGAGAGAGAGAGAGAGAGAGAGAGAGAGAGAAAAAGAGAGACAGGGAGAGAGAGAGAGGGGGGGGGGGTGCTATGGCTATCCTGGGGGTAGCTACAGCACCCCCAGGCCCATCCCTGTCGCCGCATATGCTGAGAAAAGGGACAGTCAAAAAATACATATATTCCCTCTTATCTAGATTGTTTTGGTGTGAGTTGCCGAGTTTAGGAGATATCGGCTGTAGAGATGTCTGCCTTCTCTCCAATATAATGGAACTCAGCTTGTGGTGCTCTAAGCGCCAAAAGAAATACATTCAAAAAAGTCAACAGCGATGTATTTTCCAGATATCATGGTAATGTTCATGATAATCCAAAAAACAATCCACCTTGTCGTGATCAGTTTCTTTCAACTGAACTACACCCGCCAACCGTATTATTTATTTTCTTTTGCCGCGTAGATCGCCACAAGCCAAATGCTATCTAGTTCCATTATATTGTAGAGAAGGCCGACATCTCTGTGGCCGATATCTCCAACGCAACTCACACCAACACAATCTAGATTGATAGACTTGTAAGCCTCAAGTTACATAAGAGAACGAGAAACCAAACCACCCTTATTTCCATAAAATTAATTTGACTCCGAGGAGTACATAGAAATACAGTTAATCTGCATGATTAATCTTTCGTAGCCAATTAGAGACATCATCAACACCTGTACCAACTGAGGATAGCTAACACTCTCTACCTGCAATATCAATCACACAAACAAAGGAGGACAAACGTGGACCTGCAAGGAGTTCTCTGTGGGACTGTGGGAGACGTAAGCAGCTGACTGCTGGGCATACCGTGCTGCTGCTGACATCAGGTTTGTAATTTTTGATCACTGAAGCAATTTTACTGTAGCTCTTGTTTCCTGGCCTAGAACAGAACAGATGGAGAGACCTGAGACTTTCCTTTTAAAGCTGCTCTCTGCCTTTGGGCACTAAAGTGCAGCCTCAGACTGTCTCCTGAGCCTGAGGGAGAAGGAGCACAAAGTCAGCTGTGGTGGGGGTTTAGAGCTGCATATATATGTGCAAGAGCCTAAGAGTCCTAAATTAAATATATACCTGTTTATTGTCTCCTGTTCTGCTCTTCACCAGTGTGTTTGAAACAGTATTGAATGCACTCTGTGCTTGTCTCAGTCTTTTTAATAAAGTTGCACAGGCAACAGTACAGTGTGGCTCTGTTCAACTGTATCTGTAATACTGTGAATATCTTAGTGTGCTTTTTATATCCAGCCTTCCCTTCCTCACCATGAATAATGCATATCTGTCACCTATGCTCTGTCTCAGTGACTAACTCTCTCTGTATCAAAGAGTTTTCTGACCTGTAGGGGACTTCTCTTCAAAACTGGTAGCGAAGACACACAAATACACACAAACACAAACACCTGGTTGCCTGCATAGATGTGGTTTGATGAATTCAGTATAAATTATCCAATTTCTTTTCCAGGAATGTCTATTTTCATTACAGTTTCAGTGGAAGTTCACTCTGCTTATATGCTGCCTGCGCTTTTAGCAGTTTTTTTTTTATCTCACTGGGTAATATACAGTACTCCAGTCTGTGTAACCACTATGGCCATTCTCACATGTGTACAAACTGCACCCTAAGGCTGCATCAAGATGTGCGCTTTTGGTCATTTCCAAAATTAAATGTTCTTAAAACTAAATTATTGATTGCAATAGAATGTCAGATTAATTTCTTGAAAAAAGTTATTTTATCCAATATTTTCTTCTGCAAGAGGATTGGTCCTATACAACAACACATAACTACCATGATACATTGCAGCTGTCTTATTATGAAAACGCATTTTTGTTACATGGAAGAAATCTTCTCAATTCTTACAAAATAAAACCCTCAATTTAACAAAATCTCTCATTATAAGGAGAAAAATAACAAGAAAATGTGAAAAGACAAGAAAGAAAGTCAACAAGAAAGAAGTTAATGAGAAACTAGGTGTTGCTGCTGCTACAGCAGGAATAAGTGTGAGAATTTGAATGAACTGATTAAGCCTTTTTTTAGGACTAAAGCACACAATTAACTCTTGAGACTGTGATTAGTATGCAGGAGTCGGACCGTCTCCACTTCTCTCTCTTTGGTTCTTTCAAGATGTTATCTTCTAATGGGACAGCTTTGTCTGTCATTTCATTATTACAGACAACCTTTTTGATTATATATATAACTTCTAGCTAAGCCATGATAACATCTACAGCATCTGTTCTTATATTTAAAGAAATAATGGATTTTAAATTAACTATTTCCATGGAGCTTTTTGGTGATAGAATTCCTCTGCTCTTTATGAGTTTGTAAAATACTGTTATTGCTGCTTACGCGTAAAATAGCAACAACCTACAATAAATTCCGTAAAGAAACCAGGTTTTTAGTACAGCATGATCCAAACATCATTAATATTATGCTATTTAATGTAGATGGGTGGTATCTGCAGTTTATCGTACAAACACTGCTTTAAATTGCTGGTTCTCTGCAAGCCAGACGGTCAGAGCTTTCATTTTTGGAGTTTGTGCTTAGAAGCCAAGCGTACACATTGCATCCAAGTCAAACGGTGAAGCTCTATGGCTCACATGGATAATTGGTAAATTCTCACGGCCTCGAGCCATGAATTCTGTATGTCAACAAATGAGACTCTGAAGACACTGCCTTATCAAAGCTCTCAGCATCTGCAACTGTAAAAGAAAAAATCAGCTCAGTTGTTACATCAAACCTTATAACAGTTTTTGGGGCTGCAGGGGTGTTTTTCCATAACGCCATAACACATTATTACATTTTTCATGCCCCCATTTGCCAACATCCTAATTATTCAGTATTACAGCAGAACAACTCTTATAAAAGACAAAATACTTGACACTTATTGTCAAAACTATTTATTTAAATAATGAGAAAATCTGCTTGAATCATGGTGCTGTAATTTTCTCTATCCTGTCAGTTACTCAGTAACAAGAACACATTGTGTGTAACTGAGATTTGTTTTAATGTGGTTGTGCTTGGTTTCCAAATCTTTCCTCATCATTTATTTTTGAAATGGCGGATACAAACCAGACTGCAGAGTATGGAGTCAAAGTGTGCACCAGATGCTGTTAAAACATCAGGAGAAAACAAACATCCGATCTTAACTCCAACTCCAGCTGGTCTTTCAGTCATACTGAACGGCTCAGTCACTGCTGCTGGTATCATGAGCCCACACAGAAACACCCGCTCACTTATCGTTCACCCGCTCTACAGCTCAGTGTCTCCCAGTACACGGCACTAAACCCCTCATCATCTCGTGCATTGGTGTGTGGCAGTGATTGGATAATGACTTGTATGTAAATACTTGAACATTTAGGCAGAATTTTTCTCGCTCTTCATACTGTAGCAGATACTGAGGAAGTTACAGTTTCCAGTACAGTGTGACACAACGCGACCCATTTGTGTGTCTGCTCTTGAATAGAGGCCAATGATCCAAGCTCTGCAGATGGCACATTTATATTCATGTCACAAATGGCTCACAATTCTAAAAAGAACTATTGTGTTATGGGACATTTTCATTTGCATCTATTTGAATCCAAAATTGAATTAAACAACAAAAAAAATGCTAGAAGTTACAAAACAATATACTAAAAATAGTAGCAAGTTATAGTTATAGTAGTAAGTGAAAGACATACACTGTATAGATAAAAGTCCCTTCATAGTTTTTCTTCTAGTTCTGGATCATTTTTCTTTGAAGTAATGAAATTCGGTCCATGTACGTCTCCCTGTGACCCAAAGCAGGTCACAGGATTAATTGCTTTGGTATTCCTGGTGATCCCTCTCCCACCTTAAGGTTCTTTAAGTATGGGCATCACACACCCAACTGGAATGGCATGGTCTGGAAAGATTGAATCCCCCCAACAAAAAACCCAGATGGAAGAAAGAAGTGAGAAAATTAGACATCATGAGAACTACAGTATGACATTAGATGACCCTGTGCAGTGCAGATACTTCAGAAATCTGCCCCATGCTGGATATTGGATGGCTTGTCTACTCATGTGTAAAAGTGGAGGAGAGCTCAGGGGGCTTTAGGAGGAAATGCTTGATGATCCAAGTTGTGTAGGCCTATTGTTTAGCCTGGCAGAAGCACTGACTCCAAATACAAGATTTATAAAAATGAATATTATGTCTTTTTGGGAAAGAAAGTAAACCCACAATATAGTGGTGTCTTAAAACATTTCTTTCCATTATCAATGTCCATGTTTATAATTTAAGAGAAAAAAACTAAGACGCATTAGGCCATTAATGTGGGTGTGTTGATTTGCAATTTGTTTTCCCATTAACTCTTGTTGATAGGGATTAGGGCCCCTGAACTCAATATCAATGATGTTAAAAAGCAGACAGAATCCACACATTATAATGCACCGAATGTCTGTCTCAGAACAGCCCTGACCCTGATTTAAATATAGCTTGACCACTACAACTGATCCTAATTGTGTGACTCTGACCTCGTGTCTTGCCTTCTAGTCGTGCTGCATCATGTTCAATAATGCAGGGCTAGAAGGCAGCAGCGGTGGTGGTGGGTGTGAGTTAAGAGTATTCCTATATACCATTTCCACACCTTCAGAAAACGGAGCAAGAGGTGAAGGGATCCGCCATGAAAAAGGAGATCATTACAAACTAATGAAAAAAGACAACATGGATGTTGAGGGTATCGAGAAACTGAAAAAAAAATGTTGACCACCAAAAGCACATTTTCTCCTTCGTGTGTTTACTCAACAGTCCACTGGAAAAAGTCAGAAAGGGTGCCTTTAAAATCAAACCAACCGTGTACATTTAATATCACGGTAGAGCAAAAAAAAAAAGTAATTTCCTCTTACCAGACCATCTGAGGTTTAGCTGGAGCTCACTGACCTCGCGGCGGGGGAAATTTGCGGGATGAGTGCTAACACTGAGCATAGCCGGATGCTTTCCAAACCAGCAAAGACCCACTGGGCCTAATCACTACCATTAGGTAGGATTTTCACAGCAGAAGATCCGCTAATGGCCTTTATAATCACCTGGTTTAAATGCCGTAGCAGGAGACAACTGTTGTTTTGGACACATTTAATAAGATTGGATGCTTTAAAAAAAAAACAAAAAAAAAAACAGCATCTACAATTAGTTGTTATGATTCGGTGGTGTTTTTGTCAGTGTCCATGAAATGGCCTGTTTGGGAGAGAAAGTGATACCTCAGCTCCCAGCTCTGCAAGTCCCTTCCCCCACTGGAGCCATCTCATGAGAGGAACATTTCCAGACCTTAGATGTTTAAATCCAGTCTTTCATCTGTCCAGCGTTCAAATGAAAAGCTCCATTGAAAAATGTAATCACCAATGACTTCTACCCAAAGCCACTATTCATGCTCTTTTCCCTATTCATCCATTCGATATTATCAAGTCCATTAAACATATTTGTTTTGCCTTTCATATAAAATCATTAACAGTATCTTTTGTAGTGTGGTCTCTCTCTCTCTCTCTCTCTCTCTCTCTCTCTCTCTCTTGCTCTCGCTCTCTCTCTCGCTCTCTCTCTCTCGCTCTCTCTCTCTCTCTCTCTCTCTCTCTGATATAAAAGCACAGATATAGTTTCAGACAGCGCTTCAGGACTGCACACTGAACAACACAATATTTCACACCCACCTCCAAAGATAAAAATTCACACAGACATTATGTAAAAAGTGTTTGGGTCACCTTGATGAAGACAAAAATGAAAAAGCCAATCAAACTGCTTCAATTTAAAATATATTTGCATAAACCAGCATTCAATCAGCCTGCTACAGTACACAACACAAGACTTTGAACAACTTCAAAACACAAACACACGTCTTGTCCTACATCGTTTGTTGATTGAGCCACCAAACAAACATTCACTGGAGATAAGGTGCACTATTTGAAGCTAGCTAGCTAAATTGTAGCTCCGCTGCAGCATATTAAACAGCACATGAAACATACCTGCAAATATCACGTTGTTCCGGTTAAATTCAATGTGGTTCTTACTCTTCAATACCACTGTGACAAAATACCAACTGTCTGTCCATGGCATGTAAGCTACAGCCCAAGTTTGTTTACTTTGCCTGTAGCTCTCCTACAGGGGCTCAGCCTGCCGGGTGCTGCCAATCAAACACTGACATGCCCCTCCCACTGCTGAGCAATAACAGTATTCTTTCAACAATACATTCAAATAACATGTTGACATTATTTTTGACTGCAAAGAGAGTAAATAAGTACACACAATAAAAATCAATACAAGTAAAACTCATTTACATACTATGTAAGTATATTGAGTATCAAACTATAAAGGTTATGGAGACTGCACCCTATCATTGTTATATTATCGGATAATTATTGTACAACTTTGATGTTGTAGACTGTCGAGGGGAAGCTAATGTTAGCAGGTTATTGGTATTTCTATGTTGCAGAATAAGCCTCCGTTGAATCTGACAGATACATCTGAAGATCTGTTGTAGTGCATCTTCAGTTCATGCCATCATACTTTGACTTTCTTGCACCATTGTTACAGCATAAATGTATTTATGTAATGAGACACCCCAGTGTAACATTATGCAATGCACCGCATAGCGGGTATTTGTCAGTACACTGCCTGAGATAAGTACACGTCCCCCCTCTACCCAGCCCTCGCTTGTTTCCATGCTTCTTTGATGTACTGTAAATTGCATTCCCGTGAGAACAGGCGTGAACTACAGGTATCAAAGGCACTGTTTCCGAATATACATATTGCATTTACTTTGTTTTAAATGGTAATTTTAGTCAGGAAAGGTGATGTTAAGTTATAGGGTCAGAAAGGAGACTAGTGCATACGCATTATGAGTATGCAGAGAGCAGTGATTACATCCACCTTCCCCTTTCAATCCACCTCCTTACTCAAGCTCATTTGTATAAACAAGGGAGAAGTATAAGTCTAGCATGATGTGTCCAATGGTGCTATCTGCTGTTCACTGGGTTACACTGCACCTGGTTACATACTGCACTTGGATGTTAAAATGCATGTGGGAGGAAGAGAAAACAAAACACTTCCTGGCAATATATGTACATATTTACTTCAATATCAAATAGATACTGTTCTTTGTTTATCTCACCTGTCAAATGTTTTCTGATTTCACATTAATTCTGCACATTTATGATGCTACAATTGCTATTTTTTTCTGGGTCCATTAACTGTATAGACAGCTCCACCTGCTGTTTAGATTTTATTTATTATCCACAGCAGCTCTGTTGAGGTGCATGTTGAACGACAAATGGGACTGAATAAATGTATTTTCTTGGATGAATCTGCTGCATTTATCTTTCTTCCAGTGCCTTTCAATGCAATATTCTTTTGGTAGGCATTTAAGGAGCTGAATGCAATAATCTTCAGCACAGAAAAGTGTGTTACTCGCAGCACAGGCTGACAAACATCTTTTTCAGTCGATGTATCATATAGGACCGTAAATGGTCTGTTGTTTAACCTCTCTCCCTCCCCTCCTTGTTCTCGACACATCTTTATGTTCTCTTATGTCTCAGTGCATGAATGTGGGGGTGGTCCCACCCCATTACGAAGCCCTGTAGAGATGAACGATATCCCTATGGTGATATCCATCATGGCATTGGCCCTTCAGAGACAAAGAAGGGGAGAGAAAAACTGGGGCACCTGGAGGCGGCAGTGATTGATGATGTGCTGAGGTCAATGTGACCAGCCAATCATAGCTCAATAAGACCAACACTAAGCAGGAACGATCCTATGTGGGTGAAAAAGAGAAGTTGTCAGGATGTAATGGTTTAATCTGGATGTGTTTATTCCCATGTTTGGACCTCCAGCAAGTGAAAATTGTGTCCCCATCATACCTGAAGACTCATATCTGCAGAAAACTACAGTAATACCCATGATGGATCAGCGGAGGAAGGGATGAAACACGTTTACCTGCATTCACACAGCTGTCTGCTTCCTGTTGTTTTGTGGCATGTAACTCACAGGATGTCTGTGATTTCCTCGTGCTGTCATTTGCCTGTTCAAACACACCTATCACAGCCAGCAAGAAGAGGAACAAGTGTCTGTGTCTACACTGTGACAACCTTCTCACAGTAATTATTCAGTAAGTGACAAGGATTCCTTTTTCTTACAAAGAAAAAAAATATATATATATATATATATATATATATATAAATATATAGTATATATACATATCTTCTCTGGTGGATAAAGCCAGTTTACTCATTCTTCCTTTTCTGAAACCTGTCATGTAGTTTGGCTGAAGTTTTCTTCACTTAAAAAAGTCCTTCCTCCTTTCATTCATTAAAGCTCTTGGTCGTGTACTGCTGTTCTTGTATTGTCTGTCTCAGGTCTCCCAGTAGAAAGAATGTAGTTACACAGACGGAGTCAATATTTCCCGCTTTGTCTGATACTGACTATCTTTGACCTTTGACCTGCCTTACACTTTGTTTGACTGCTCGCAAACTCAGATAACTGTGGAATTTACCTTGTTGTACGTGACCGGGCTGGTCTGCAGAAGCCATACATGGTTTGTAAAAGTAGGATGTGATAGAAGAAGGTGCAAGCAGGGTAACTGCATTATATTGTGTCTGTATTCTTATTAAAAGCTTCTTATGAAAGTACAGTACTAATGCAAACATCACAACCGTAATCAATAAAATATTGATATGGAATCTTATAATGATTATATTTGGAGTAATTGAGTACTATTCCCCCTCCCTCGTTATGATTATTTGTAATTGTGGCAACATAATAATTAATTGTGTTTGACCTTTGACCTTGAGCAAATATGAATAGAACTGGCTCATTCATTGAACCTGTCTCACATAATTTCTCCTCAGCTCTATTACCACTCACACTGCCAGATATTAATCAATGTGGGAGTAAACACACACTGAGCCAAAACCTTAGTGGTCGTTAAAATGAGCTTTAAAAGATTCTAACACCGGCTAATTTTCCGCAGCTTCTCCTCCCAGGGCAATTTTTCATATGATGAGGGTGATGTATCTAAAGAGACTCTGAGGGGCTGCTTTACAGTCTACAAACTGAAATTTCCTACAGTCAGCAGAAATTGTATTCCTGCAGTACACATGTTAATGATTGAGCTTTGATCATATCAACGCTATTATAAATGTTGTGTAAAAGTAGTAGTACATATCAAAATAATCAAGATATTGTGGACAGGCCTGTCTTAGAAAACCTGCTGGAACAAACATTAAAAACACTTCCTTTCTGCTGCTTTATCTTCTTGTATTCCTCTCATGTCCACTTGCTTTTTCTTTGCTTTTTTATGACAGTAGTCTATATATCTCAGCACAGGGGATTACTGTGGCCTTTGATGATAGCAGACAACGCATTTTCCATGGCTCTGGGTCCTATCTTAGGAGAGAAAACAAGCTAGTGCTGTTCAATGGACCTGTCAAGAAAATAGAAGAATAACCATAGATAATCCTTATGAGAATTCACTCAGAAAAAAAGATAGGGTTGGTGTCGTCCCTATATCAGAGACTTCCACTGTATATTCTGTTGTTTTCCACCCTGCTTTCCTACACCATCTGAGGAGAGGCGAGAAGTGGAAGAGCAAAACAAAAGGGCAAAAACAAAAGACAAATGCTTTTGAGATTTATTTTCAAACTAACATACCAGATGTGCTTTGTGTTCTTTTTGTCCAGAGAGAGTTCCTTTCACTTTGTGAAGCCGTCTTCAGAAAACTCCAGAGTTCTATAATCCATGAAACTTCACAAAACCGGACCTATCATCAGGTGCACACATGGGAAATCAAATGCTACCATCCATTCCAGCTGCTTCCTCACTCTCTGTTTGAAAAATGTGTGCAGGAGCCTCTCAACGGTCTGAAATTACTCCCCTGGGTGGGCAGAGAAAAGGCAGTCAGCCAAGGAATGTCACCTGGATTCCACTCAGTGTCCCCTCATTTGTCATGACTCTGCTGCACAGCACAGGCACAACTTACAGAAATGTCTTTTTTTTGTGGTGCACTATAAACTGTTGTTGCTGATGCTGTTTTTCGTTGTCATGTTGAGAAACAACCTTGTAGCCTTCGGGATTGTTTTGCCAAGGATCTTTGTCCATGCTCTCAGTTCCACTAACAATGTAGCAGAAATAGCTTTGTCTGCAACTTTTTACTATTTACAGTGGCTGGAACCTTTAACTTATTATGTACAGTATGTAACAGGGGAACAGGATATCCATGTTCGTATTGATAACTCCATTAGTGTGAGGATTAAATGTGTTCCCTTTACAAGCCCTTCTTTTAAGTCTTTTTGAAAAATCTGGAGATAATACAAAATAAAAATACAATGACGTGGATGGAAGAAATGGGGGAAAGAAAGCAAGACAGCGTAAGTGTTTTTGTGGCAGACTGAGTCGGATTGGTATGAATGTCACATTGTGCCCGGGGAGTGTGAAGGAGAGTCATTACATTCACAGAGGAAGCAGGGGAGGGTCTCTTTTTGAACTCTGTGCATTTGTTTTGAAGTTTGCTTCCAATTATCATGACTAAGTCACTTCCTCGGGGTAACATTTGGTATTTAATGTGAACATGTCACACGCACTTTCAAAGCTGGAGCTCATTTGTTCTGTACTGCATTCTGTTACTTTACTGTCGGTTGTTTTGGGAATGTGTGCTTCAAATACTCTGTTTTTAGAGCAAACAACTGTCCAGTTCAGAACATATTTATATACGATGATACAGTATGATACAGTAAAAGTGTTGAAACAAGGGTGTTCTTTCATGTGGATTATTTCAAAAAGTAGTAGGACATATTTCCCTATGACCGAGTGCACACGTGTCATATCTGCGTACATGATGGTGTAATAAAACTGCTCTCGTGTTCTCCGCCTCGAGTTGGCGCACAGCTGAATCCACACAGTTTTTATGGGCTGTGCTTGCTTCCCCGTTAAACTCCACTCACGTGTGCTCTGTGCATGTATGTGTGCTTTTACACGGTATAGTGTAGTATTTATTTGTTAATATAATTAGGTACGTTTGTTTTGCTGTTAATTAACACTGTAAATATACTTACTATATGTCCACAGCTTGGAAAATCCTGATTTTCTTTCAATTTTGTGCTGCCTACATGCTGGCGTTGTAATAGCACATAGAGGACGCAGAACAGAAGGTCACATGCTTTCAGGGAAAAGTGTGTTTGTTTTAATGCTCACTTCTTCAACAACTTGTTTGCAAAGAAAAGGATTTGGTGTTAAACTTGAATTTATATTCAACCGAAGGATAAGCTTAGGAATTGTGGAAATGCATTACATCAGTGAGTATCCTCCCTGGGAGAACCTCACAATAATACAAATGTGTGTGTTTGTGTGTGTGTCCGTCACAGGCACTGACATGTTAAATTCATGCATGAATCTGTCACTGCTTTGTGTGTCAGTGAGCACATCTATGTTTGCACCGCAGCCTGTCTGTGCAGTCATGGAGCCTTACCAAGCTTTTCTGTGGATGTTTTGCTGGCTGTCACTCCAGCGATCCATCTTGTCTCCTCACTCAGCTGCTGATTCGCCCCAAGCTACGCTGGAAATTTGCTCAAGGAATTACGCTGGGGCTTAAACCAGAATCTGACATAAAAATGCTGCATTTCATTTGAGCAACACGTATTTTTGTCAGCTGAGTGCACTTTCATGTAGAGTGCTGCATTTTTGGGAAGGGAATAATCTATATTAGTATTGCTAATCATTTAAAAATAAACATCATTACTGTATGTTAAAGTCATCAGCTTTAAAACTACTTTGCTGAAGTTTGCTTTACTAAATTGCTTTAGTTTGGTGGGTTGTGAGGAAAATTTAAAAACATTCTTTGTCTTTTTTAGACATAATTCCAACAGACAATGACAGAGACATAACCAGCTAATCGCAAAGAAAGCCTCCAGCGATAAGAGTGGGTTTCCCTCCTGTTGTAGATGGTACCCATAGTCTATTGTAAATAAAAAAGGTCAGTGGCCATTGCTCTGCCAAAACATATGTTGCACATGCACATCCCAAACTGCAGATGATGTTTGAGGCAGATTTTGCTCCATTGAAACACTAGAAATGTCACTAATTTAGTTTTATCACCATAGATATAGTCATACAACTATGTACACTTTATGCTCAGGTATACCTTATCACTTATTCATAATACATAGTACATATCAGTCTTTATTCTATTGCATTATGCACTCCCTAAACATTTCCAGTATGAGGAAGGCAACTCACTATAAGTGCCAAGAGCTACTCTGTGAATTGTGTATTGGCATAATTGTCGAGCACATATAACAGAAGAAGACATTGATAAGGAGCACATCTGCATGCATTTACCACCAACTAATGCTCGTACTCCGCTGGGGTTTGCAGTGCATCTTATATGACACCACACACTGTGGGACCACTGACCAAGAACAATATTTGCTGTAGATTTCAAAATTTTTCTTTATTCGTCATCATGTCCAATACATTGCCAATCCCACGGCTAGGATTTGTTTTCATGTATGTTTTCCATCAGGACATTGAGTCATACTGCTCTCCGAAGACAGCAAGAGATTAACCTTACATTGAATGCATAATGTTACATCATTGTGTGACATCTACAAGAAGTTAGAGCATCCTCTGAAGGGTTTGCAGTAATCAGTATAGTTCTTTATCAGCATTACAGTGTTAGGTGTGTTAATGCACAGTGTTAGTTTAATGACATCAGCAATTACTGCATCATCCTGTCATTAACAAGAGAGAGAAATCACTCGAACAGGCAACTTGTGTAAATGCTTAGAGATAGCCTTTTTTCGTTAAGTATTGCATGGTTAGCATAATAATACTGATGTAAAGTCTTGGTTAGATCTGCTGTGTTACTGAGCAGTAGCAAAAATGTTTCAGTGCTGTAATGATGAACGATGGGTTTTGTGCCGTGACACTGACGTTGACCGGGCTGCTAGAGATCATTTGGGAATTTCAGAGAACTTCAGTATATACAGTAGTGACACAAAATAAATAATTCACAAGACAATTATCCAACAGGGGCACTGAAATATGTATGAAGAAACCCCTGAGCGTGGCTGTTTGAAGGAATTACAAGACATTTTTAAAAGCGTCATTTGGAGCACATTTACTGCACATTCAGGGAATAATTCACTGCGAAAAAGTGAGGAACAGAACCAAGCAAGTAACACAAAAAGTTTTAATGAGTTGTGTGACAACATAAACAGAGGTTAGTCATTATTCAGTTCAAAACTTTGGAAATCTTGAATCATTGGTTAATGCTGGTTGTTTCTCTCTGAGCTGGTCAATTGTACTCAGTAGACCAGTAAGGTGTAGCATTTATCTCATTTTATTTAGAACTTATTTAGAAAAAGAAATACCATCATTTTTTGTTGGTAATTTGTTTTTAATGATGTCATATATAAAATCTGTTTTTGCATTAATTGGGTCATTATTGCAAAAAGAGTCATCTTATATTTGGTCAATTATTCAAAAACAGCAGGGAACAGAGATATGGATTTGGTTAAACATTTATATCTGGAATTCATACTCGGCATAAAACTTTGATTATGAGGCATGCATGTACTTTTTCTAATGTGTAGCAGCCCCTCACTTGAGCCAGTTTATCAGCAGAGATGTGGACGTTTGCCTGCATGACATTCGTCTTCCTCTCAGAAGTATAGCATAACTTTATCTAACGTCAATAATCATGCAATTTGCTCATCAAATCCTAATATAGAATGTGTAACAAAATAAGGATTGTGTCTTTAATCTGCCCGTATGTTTCTTTCTCTGGACCTGGAACAATCCAAACTAATGAGCAAATAACCATTTTCAATCTGTCATAGAGTTATTTGCTCATGAAAATCTGAAGCCTCGTGTTTATATCACTCGTTTCAATCTACTCATGGATTTACAATCAATAAAACATTTTGTGTGACTTTTAAGTTTTATGTGTATTCAAGAATCATTTTATATTTCCTGAAATAAAAAGAATGAGGCTGAGGGCCAGAGGGGGAAAAATAATCATTAATCAGGCAACGCAGGATTAGTGAGTGTGTGATATATATATATATATAAGCCTCTACTGATACTTCAGTCATACTCAGTAGTCCACTGTGTTGACCAACTTGTGTTTTAGTTCAGTTGAGTGTTGTGCCCCTATTAGGCCAGTAGAGGCCAGGGCACATTAATAGTTTTTGTGCTTGTATGGAGCCACAGAGGGCCTGAAAGGGATAAGCTGGCTCAGATGATGGATGGTATACGGTAAATGCTTTTGTATGATGAATCATGAGAGAAATATAAATGACAATTGTCTGGCAACTCTCCAAACACCTGGTATTCAACCGATTGCACAGCATAATGCCTTTACCACAATATGTGCACGCTGTCATTAGATAAAATTTACGTTCCAGTATTTTGTTCCTGAATGAATCTCTAAACAGCAGCCTTCTCAAACACAGTGTTCAGTGCCCCTGCTGTGGAGAGTGCTGTTAGTGCGTCTCATACAAATTCTGTACGCTGTTAGCACACCAGTGACGTTAGTTTCCAGCATGCATGTGAGGCCGTACAGGAAGCTCCAAAGGAAAATAAATGCACAGCACGTCAGCAACCACAACAGTCGATGTAACTTACGGAAACAGTTAGTCAGACAATAACGATATATTGTATACAATGAGTCTGTCGTCAATTTGGATTGCATACAAGCTGTCTATAACTAACTTGGCGATGGACAGAGTCCATGTGGGTAGGGAAGGCAACGAGCCAGGAGGAGCTGCTGTTGGATTGTGAGATTTGATTTGCTGGACTCGTATCTACCACTGCAGACTTTTGTTTCATACTTGAGAATAATTAGATTTTTTCTTGTTTTTACTTGCTCTGGTCTGTTCTGATAAGGATACAAATTCCCACAGAATATTATCAGATAAAGACAAATCTCAGGTGTCCCTCCAAGCAGCCCTAAATGCTTGAGGAAGCATATGGGACCCCTCAGAAATAAGTGGTACCAAATGTTTTTTTCCCCCCATTTTGTAACAATGGATCAGTGTTGAACGGAATAATTCACAGCAGCACAGCAGAGTAGTGGTTGTTTTCTAAAGCTGTGATCTAAGCCAACAAATCTTAAAAGCTAACCCCCCCCCCCATCATCAATAGGCTTTCAATTCAATTCAAAACATATGCAAGGAACAAACTGTTCTGAAAATCATACATTTAAGGGGCCATAGGTTTAATTTTCTTTTGGGCACATAGATTGAATCCATTCGAAATCTATGAAAGGATGGAACATCAATCTAAAGGCTTCATACATTTACTAACTTCTTTACATTATCAGTAACCATAACCATCACATTTATTATGCACTTTAAATATATTCAAGTAGTGCTCTTTATACTGCATATTAGTATCCGTATCCATATGTTACCTTTTTAACCTCTTCTGCTAAGTGGATGCAGGGGACGCACATTATAGCCCTGATGGTGTAGTAGATGGCAGGACTACTGGATTACGTAATCCTTCTGAGGCCTACTGGGGTCCACTTGTTACAAAGTGAATCTGGGCCTCCCTTAAAACTAAGCAGCTCATGCTTACAGTGACTCAGAAAAGACCACACAGCTATGACCTCAGTCTCTGCTGATTCAGATATGATACCATGATCCATTTCCTGCACTCAACTGCTGTGCAAGCAAATGTGAAGTTAATGAAAAATATCAACGAGGTCAGTGTGAACAATTTCAGTTTGACAGTTGAGGTGCTGTGTTTTTACATGTGAGGGGGCTAATATAGCATGGATGAATAACTTAAGAACAGCCAACATTGTGACTGTCTGTTTCCTAAGGAGTTTAGTGTCTATGGAGAGGAATACACTCCTCACTGAGCTCTTGTTGTTTTAGTGATGGCGATATAACTACAGTATCACAAAATGAGTCAAGGGTCAACCTAAAGCATACTCCAATATGAATAAATCTGACGCTACATATACAGTTCACTAACAAGGACCAGATTGTTTAAACATTTGAATTATGAAAACATTATTGGTGTCGTGTGCAAGACTTGAAACCCGCTTGTAGTTCTTGTAGCATTAATACATCCAGCAAAAACTGGAAATTGCTCTTGATGTCTAATCATGTCATACTTCTCTTACTGTTCATGACAGGTTAGCACTGCTGCGGCTATGTGCCTGGTGTCATGCACTCAAACCACCCTCACATGCTCTAGTGCTAGCTAGTGGATGTGTTGAAATGTCTTAGTTGGAAAAACGATACACTGCTCAAGTGTTGACATTAGAAATAACAAATATGAAATAATATTTAGCCCAAATAGTGACTCCCAGCATTTCAGTTTTTACTGAATGATTAACAGGGTGTATGCTGTCTTACTTGATACACTGAGATGATGGTGTTACTCTTAGAAAAACCTGTCTAATACGTTAAGTTTTTGTCCCTTTTATCTGAAATTTTAACCTGAACTTAGTAACACTTGGTACTATGTTTTTATTGTGTTGTCCAGCTCATACCTATCAGCTATACCCATCTTCAGGCATATTTTTAAACAACAAACATCAGGCGGAGTGTATTTTCTTCAAATTCAGTATATTGAGACCACTATTACTCAGTGCCAGAAGCACTTGAAGTGATTAATCAATATTTTGCAAGAACAATAAGAGAGTTATCTTTTAAAATCATGCATCTGGTGCAAATAGTTGAAGAGCAGCTTTCAATTTACTTTGGGTATGTCGTTTGTAGGTATTTTCGGGTAAATTCCCCCACCTCTTAAGAGAATATCTTAATGAAAACCATGATAGGTGTCCATTAATTCTCATATAGGACAGTGAAACTGTGTTCACTGTTCTAAATTAATGTTCTGTCTGTATCAAAGCCTTGCAATATAATTAAAACAATGAATGACTCAACATTACTTTTTGGAGAATATGACAATTTTGATGACTGGGATCCGGCTAAGCTCGGAGAGGAATGCCAGCAGCTTCCTAAGGAGGTGGCTTGGTTTTCTGAGGAGCCTCAGCAGCATCGCCCTTTACTGGAATAACACCAAGGTCCAGCTGCCCCTGAAGTCCCTTGAGGAAGTCAAGACAGGTGATGCTGTACGAGGACTCCTACGACCCTTAAGTGGCCGAGGCAGGGCTGGACAGCCGACAAAGCTGTAATGCAAGCAGAGTCTCGAATACACCACAGAGTCCTGGTGGGAACAGTGACTTGGATACCAGCTGGTCTGGGGACCGTCCCAACTCCCCAGTATGACAAAGTCAAGGGGAAGGAGAGGGGAAAGCAGCGGAGGAGGAGAGGTCGAGCAGAGCGGTCAGGCAGCAGGGGGCCTGGACAAGGTGCGAAAAAGCCATGGACCCAAAAGTCACATGGAATGATCTCTGGCAGCACAAGCCACAGTTCCTGGTCCAGGAAGCGTGCAATTACTTTCCCAGCCCATGAAACCTCTTCACCTTGAGCAATGCGGACTCTCACGAATGCCCACAAACCTCTGGCAGAGTGAAATCGGAGCACATCCTGAGCTGCTACCCAAAAATACACCTGGTACACCTGGCGTCATGACCATGTTCTGAAACCCTTTGCTGAAGCCATCAGCATGAATCATCATCTGCAGACAAGCATGCCCCACTACCCAGAAAATCACCCTCATGAGAGCTCGAGTGAAGCTCTATAAATAAAGTTGATTAAACCCTAGTAAATAAGTTAAATCAACCCTAATGATTTAGTTGAACCAAACCAAGTAAATAAGTTGAATCAACCCTAATATTGCTCAGGCAAGGGGACGTTGGTGAACATCATGAGCTGCTGCCAACTGCTGGGTCCAACTGATTGAACCTTTTAACTAGGGTCGAGTCCAAAGTAATTTAGTTAGGCTGGTCCAAGTTATTTTACAATAGTACAAATTAAAATAGCAAATGAAGTTTATCCAACCCAAGTCAATTTTGTTGGCGCAACAGGATTACTAAATGTTGAAAGAAAGTCATTTAATCAGTTATTTTTTTACTTTAAACCAGATATTTGAGTGCATCTGGTTTATTATACAAGACAGATGAGAGGTTGTTAATATGAAGCACGAAGCCGACCTCCACCCATCTTTACACACACAAAAAGTTATGGTTTTACAGTGGTTCTTTGAAGTGAACAGTGGGGCTCTTGCACATTGTATATACTAGCAGAACACAAAGAACATTACTGTTCCACACATGGTTCTTCAAGTTTTTTTTTACTAGTTTTGCAATTCTTTCCCATGAAAAGAGCAGGTATGTGCTGCTGAGTCACTGCATGTGAGGTGATCATGAAGATACACGGGGGTCTCCCCAGGATTCCTATCTATATATCTTCTCTGTATTATCAGCTAAAATTGCATTGCATGCACTAAATGCCCTATTTGGAAATGCAATGATGTTGTTGTCCATTGTTATATGCTCTCAAAGTGATGATGCTGTGTTTTTCTCAAGTCATAAAACTACTTTTGAATTGTACAAATGGTGTGGTCCTTGTTAGTGAAGAAACTAATTAGCTGAGATGTTGTGTGACTTAATTTTCTTACATTTGTTTCATGCAGCCAACAGAAGCAGCTGACGCATGCAGTGCATACTTTGGAAAAGTGTGGTTGGAACATACTGGAGCATCCAGAAAATACATGGATAATGCTGCAGGATTAGATTATGAATAGACTTCAATGGAAGCCCATATATCTTTTCTCTGCCGTGGAACCTTGTCACAATCGGAAAAAAATTGTTACAGATATGAATTCAATCTGACTGCAGCTGCTGTTGTCTGAAGGACAAAACACACCTTTTAAAGCTTTTTTTGGGGTGGAAATAATACAATTCTAGGCATTCTTACTGTTTAGAACCGGCCTCTGTAGAGGACATGTGGAAGCTATTTTCATGCTACAGTAGATCCCGGAACAGAGAGGCAGCTAGGGGCAGCTGCACATCACTGTTAAAATGGCATTGCAGTCAGCCAGTCTGATCTAGAACAGAGATTCACTTGGCAAAGCTATAAAATGGCTCCAAGGCCAGGACAGGAGTGAATGAAAAGACTGTTATATTCAAGACATGGCTGAGTCATGTGTCCAATTTTCACCTCCCTTTGCATCGTTGTATGTTCTATAGGTGATCTTTGTGGTTCACAGTCTTTTTTTTATTTTCAAATGATATTATTTTATATAGTTATGATCATCTCTCATGGGCAAAGGAGAATGAGTAGTATGAGGGAGGGTGTCAAGTTTAGTGGTAGAGAAGAAAGGAGGTGTAAGGGGGCAAGGGTGAATGGGAAACAGAGTGTGAGGAGAATGAAAGGGAATGGGCATGACGAGAGCATTACACAGTCCTGCTTTAAAAGAGAGTTGTTACTTTGCCCAGAACACCAGTGTTGGACAGCTACGGCAGAAATCTGAACTTTCTTGGTTCTGATTGCAGAACAAATTCTTGATCAGAGCTTGTGTGCTTTATATTTCATTACTCTCGCTTTCTTGTTGGAAAAAAAAAACATATCCTGCGCTTTGCACGGAGAGATCAATCGGTGATGTTTAAATTGGAAACAAATACAATTTGCGTGAATTCCAGTAGATACACATTTTTAATTGGTTGAATTTTGCGGGGAAACAATGGCACATTATGTCAGTGCTACAGAACATAGGAGAACAGATCATTTAAACATCTCCATTAAACACACATGTTTCTTAAGGTGTTGCAAGTCTAGGGGACCTTAGTGGAAAACAACAACAGCTGGGCACTGTTCCTAACACTGTCCCTGAACCCATTTGAGGTTTGAGGGGTGGCCTTCCTGTCTATACAGAATTGTAGGGTGGTCCACAAATCTCAACCCCCCTAGCCCACCCCTGGTCCCTGCATGGGGACTGCTTAAAAACACTTCTATTGAAATAGTGTTTACACAGCAGCATGAAGAGAAAACAGGAGTAAGATATATCTTGTTCTGTAAGTGCAGAAATGGAAGTTTTACAGATACACCCAAACATTAAGGAGTTGATACCCAAAAAAGGTTCAAAATTCCTATTTACGAATTAGTCATCCATTTAGGTGGATGGGGTGTGTTCAGACACTCTCATAAAAATGATTTTTTTCTTTAACGTTAATACTTCAAAACTGTTTATAAACACTTTAAAGTCTGTCGGGTTGTGTAAAGTACGTCAAAGTATGAATCATTGACCTTAAACTGTCATGCTTAACCTTGAAGTGTATTCACAGCCGCACAGAGTTTGCCACAAATACATCACTGCAGGCTATGTGCCTCTTAAGATGCTGGGAAAAGTGGCAGCATTGCTATGAAACCAGTAATGAGACAAGTTAAAGTAAAAGATCATTATGGAGCGTTTATACAGTAATAATCTTTGGTGTTGAGCCCTTTTTCTTCTTGTTCTTCTTGTTCTTCTTGTTCTTCTTCTTCTTCTTCTTCTTCTCACTATTCTGTTCATGTTTTTTTTTCTCTGTCATTCTTATTGTTTGTCATGATTTTTAGTTATTTATTCTTTTTTGTGTTTCCTTCTACTTTGATCCTACATGGGAATGTAAATCAACATCTGACTGAAGGAAGATCAAATAACAAGAGAGACAGAGAGAGACGTGGGCAGTCATAATTATTCCAGCAATGTTGAGAGATTAATAATGAGTTTACAACCGTCCCTCCATCCAAGGATAATTTACTGTCAAACAGGGGTCTGTTCAGCAGGATAGACAAGAGAAGAGGATGGAACAAATTCATCCCTCTCACATTTCCGCACTCTTTTCACACTGCTTCCTGTTACACAAAGGATCCTCTGTGAGAAGAGAGGCTGTATGTCAGGGGAGGGGGTGAGCAGGGAGTTGGGTTGGGGGCAATGGGTGGAACTGCGTTGGACGTCGTTGCACTCTTGGCCAAAAAGGATTATCAACAAACTCTTCTGCCCTCGCAGATGTGTCGCTCTGCAGATAGACAGACAGCTAACACAACACACAAGACTGAGTGGGATTGTATCAAAGCTTTAAACATCTTGACATTACAGTGACTTAGCCTTTATGTTTACTCCCATCCTCGTAAAATTATTTACTTTAAACCATTTTCATCTTTCATATTTGCATAGGCTAGTATAAGCTTTTGGTGAGTTGGTTTAGCAGCGGGTGGAGCCTCAGGTTTACATGGGCTTATCTCTTATCTCTGATTCCACCCTGGATCAGAATCAAGTCTTAAACCTCCCGCCCTTTTTGATATTTAGGAGTTAAAATCTGGATGATTGCGTCAGTAACATATGGTATCTATAGCTTAAACTGTACTACCGGCTTGGGGAAGATCTACTACTTTACTTGACGTTTCACATGCTTGTACAGCTGTTCTGTGAAATTATTTCTCCACAGCTATGATTTTATGGTTAACTGACAGTTTTCAGCTCCTTATGTGTTAAGTGTGTTTGTGATTCCCTTAAGTATTTTTAACTGTTCTGCATTTTACAGTTTTGATTGTGCTGCTCCTCTTTGGTCACCATCTGTTTCCAATCTGCAAATAGATGCTAAAGCTCACTTTTTTTAGTTTCAAGTGAAATGTAAACAGTATGATTGAACTTGATGTCTGCCTTTTATTCACAATGCCAGGTGGCTGAGAGACCCCGCCCGTGTCCTTGGCCAGAGCTCCGGTTAGGACCCTGAAGTCAGCATGGATTGCATGACTTTTTATGGCTCCTTAAATCAATCATGAATACAGATCCAGGCTGTCTTAAACCTCTTGAACTGTCGTTATACTCATCAGTGCCGCCCCAATAAATTCAAACATGTTTGATATTTAGAAGTAAAAATCTGGAAGATTACGTCAGTGCTGATGGTGTTGCCAAGCAATGGTAAACATGCTTAGTAACGTTAGCTAGCGTACTACAGTACTGATATTAAAATCTCACCTACACTTCACTGTTGTCGAAGAACAGACAACCTGTGTTGACCGCATCTCCCCGACCATTTTCTCATTCAGACTCGTTGAGCCTACTGTTTTTGTTTTTCTCTCACAGCAAAGCATGACTTCTGTCAGTTGTTGCACCACGTCAGTCTCCAATTTGTTTGCATTTGCTTCCACAAGAGATCAGGTGAGGTGGTGTATTGCTCTTTCAGGCACGATAATCTTCATCCTGTAGTGTGTGATGCGCCGCTATTTGCAAATCTTATAGTATGTGCATATTTGAGATTAGAGAAAAAAAATATCTATGAAGTTTCTTCTTATGTGCGTGATGCAACCTTATTTCAAAATCGATTTTAAGACTCCTGTACTCCAAGCACGGCTTTATACAATCAGATCAACTGATGTTGTTTTCTTATTTCACACAACAAAATCTATTTTTAACAGTTTTATCAGATAAAATGACTCAACAATACAGGTAGGTGACTATCCTCACAGATAGATCCACTCCAAGCAGTACAATGAGAAACTCTGTGAGGATGAATGGAGTCTGCATGCACACTGTTTGGCTGTAATGTGTTTAAAGAAAAACAATATGGAGATCGGAGAAATTTAGGGAGAATTTTAAAAGTAAACATGCCTGTAGGCGTCTTTAGTATTTAATGTAAACATTTAACTAAAGTCATCAAATATATTTGTCTCTGAATTCTAGAGGAGTAGAAGTATAAAGTAGCATGCAATGGAAATGCTGAAGTAAAGTACAAATACTTACTACAATAGTTGAGTAAATGTACTTAGTTACTGTAGTTACTGTCCCCCGCTGGTGGAAAGTTTTCCTTAATAACAACACATAACATCACATGCTCCTGTGTGCAGTGCTTTGATTTTCATCAGAGAATTGCTATTACTGCAAACACATCTATAAATGCTAAACATGTAAACTGACTTATTTGAATAAATACATAAGCATATGTGTCTATGCATATGCAGTTGTTTAATGGTTTGTGTTGTATTTGATTAAATATTTGTGTATGTTTGGCAAGTCTTTGCTTCCTGAGCTAGAATACCTAGTGACTTGTTATTTTGGCATTAATTGTGTTTAATATAAGCTTTATATGAGTGCTAATACGTGAGAGACTTTTCTAAACATGCGCAGAAGTGGTCTTTGTTACAGAACTGGGGGCCTTTACTCATCACTTTTTTTACTTTGTGTTTGGCTCACTAAATGGGTTTGTTATGTCTAATCGTTTACAAATGAAGTAAACTGCTCTCAAGTAATTACTGCTCTCAGTTAAACACATGCCTTGAAACAAATCATACAGTTTATCTTGAAACATTTTTTTCTTCAAGTCCTTACCTTCAGCCTCCAACAACATATGGTATCTATAAATTAAACTGTACTACCGGCTTGGGGGAGATCTACTACTTTACTTGACGTCTCTCATGCCTGTCCAGCTGTTCTGTGAAATTATTTCTCCATTGCTACAGATTTTCTGGTTAACTGACAGTATTCAGCTCCTTAAGTGTATGTATTATTCCCTTAAGTCCGAGTAGTTAAAACCTTTTTGACCTTTTTTTAAAGCATCTTATAGTTGTGGCTGTTTCCAATCTGCAAATGGACGCTAAAAGCTCACTTCTTTAGTTTTAAGTCAAATGTAAACAGTATGATTGAAGTTGGTGTCTTTTACTCACAATGCCAGGTGACTGAGAGAATGTCCTTGGCATCTGAAGTCTGCATGTATGACTTTTCACTCTTAAATCAATAATGAATATAAAGCACATGTGGCTGTGGTGCTGGCTCCTGTGTTATTCATTAAATTGTTATGGGTGTAATAATTTGCCATGAATCCTCCCAAACTATCTCATTTCACTCCGGCTCTTAATATCTCAATTGTCATTTGATACTGAATGTTCCTCTCGACTAAAGCTGTTTTTAACCACATGCTGGCGTCTAGCTTCACTGTGGCTCAACAAGGCTTTTCAAAAATCTATGTTTATTTTTTATTTGACCTCCAACTGTAAATCTCTTTAAATACACTAAATTGGGTGATAATGATTTCACAATGATGACATGTAATTGAGTTAAGAAACTTCAATATTGTCCAGAAGTGTATCATTCCTACACGCAGAATAAGATCTGCTTTCCTTTAACTGCACAACTTTTACCGTATTTTTCAGTACTTCCAGGCATTTCACCAGGCCTAACAGGAAGGGTAGTTTAATGCACAGATGAGTAATGATGAAGAAAATAGCCTGCAGGACCCAGTAAAGAGAGGGTAAGCGAGTAATCATTTAGATGGTGACACATTATAGGTCACATTAGTACTAACATTTTTTTGCACTTTTTCCAGAAGAAAAGTGAATTGGCTTCCCATAAATGATGAATGTACACATTTCCCAAGGCAACTGTAAATTCTCTAACTGTGCCAATGTGGTCTGTGAATGCATCCCAGAAAACCTAAAGAGAAAGGAGTGGGCTTTGACAACATGCTGTAATTACATCTAGGTTTCCATGGCACAGTGTTGTTTATCTTTACACAGCTCCATCAGTATGGAATTTACAGCTTTCCACTCAAAATATTTAAAGAGACATACTGTTCCTGCTTTAAAGGCCCATGCCACTGTCTTGCATCTTCCAACCAATTTTACAACGGATCATGTTACTGTTAATATGTTTCTCAAAACATAGTCATAGTCTACGCTGCAGATCCATTCATTTGAGTACAGTATGACAATCTACTGAAACAGCTTTTAACTTGCTTGAGGTCGCTTCTCTGTCACAAAGAACAAGACCAATAAGTTACTACTTACAACTTAATATGTTGATAAAATGATGTGTAGGCCTTTGGAACAATCAGTTGATTACAATAACTCAACATTTTGAGTCTGGCAATCTCCATGTGTTTTCTCACTGTGTTATGGTTACCCAGACTTCATAGATTTACCTCAAACACAGGTCAAATGAATCCAGTTGCAACTTCCAGTTAAACCTCACCATGCATTCAGACCATGGGCCGCTTGTTTCGCAAGGCATGAGTCAGATGTACGTATGCTCTTCTGAGTCATGTGCTACTAAGGTACTTTTTGTGTGCGTGTGTGTGTGTGTGTGTGTGTGTGTGTGTGTGTGTGCTGCTCACTCTTTCTTTTCTTGTGAAGTTTTTACAACCGTTGACGTTTTAAGAGAAACTCAAACTAATAATTTCCATTACAAGCCATCTGCATTCTCAACAATCTAGTTATAAAAAACAAATGTAAGAAATGTTAGTAATAAATATCTCTGGCAATCTATATTGATAAAATTAATTTATTTTATCAACGCTGACAAAAAACTTTATTGTGGTTTCTGCCAATATTCAGGCCCCTAATGGTGAAAAACCACCCTCGACTCCATAATTTAATATTGTGAGCTCACACAACTGGCGTGATTGCTCAAGTTGTGTAACTGCAGGGACTCTCCCACAGTATTCTGCAGCTGCGGCTAACATGGAGCCATACACCCATATGCCCCCCGGTGAGTGCTTGGCAGCCGAGTGAAAGAAGAAGGCAAACCATCTGATGGAAAGAGGAGAAAAAGGAAACAGAGAGAAAAGCTGAAACAAATGGCTGCTTGTGACACAGCAGTTTTTAAATGCTGTAACAATTACCTCATGATGTAAAGCAATCCAATGTGTGTTCTAGCTTACATGTTTATATAAAAAACAGGTCTTATGTGATGCATCAATATAACAAGACAGACATAAAGCAGAGTCAACTCTCTTTGGAAAAAGATTCTATAGGATCAAAGTGAGGACTGATTTAGATGCCAAAATAATTTTCTGTTTGCAAACTAGTTTGCCATATCGACTTACAAGGTTAATTCATGCCAATGTTTAGCTCACAACTTGTTTCGCTGCAAGTAAAAGTTCCATATTTGTATTTAAGTACACATACAGAATTACTAGCAGCAAAATGTACCAACAGTATCAAAAGTAAAGGTACTCATTACTTTTCAGAATGGCTCCCTTTAGAGTCTTATGATTATTGGATTACACTAATACATTACTGTGAAAGCAGCGTTTTAATCTTGATCTTCAAACTAAGAAGTAACAAAGTAATGGATTAGAAATACATACTTAAGTAAAGTACTTTTAAAGTATTACACTACTAAGGCACATGTATTTAATTACATTCCAACACTGGACATTGAAAAGTCCAAATGTTAGGACACCAAAGACAAAAGACAAACAAAATCAAACAGAAATGTTACACCAGAAAATAAGTAATGTAAAAACCTTCTAGACAGGTACCAGTATCAGACATTCAACACAGGTTCGATAGAAAAATGTCAATGTACATTTCAATGATTTTTGATTCACTTGGCTGTAAAGAATCATTTGAACCTCTTGGATTTCTTGAGTGGCCGTGTCAAAGCCAGCAGATGGGCGACATGTCCAAACACCCAAGCACAGTTCCACTATGCTGCTGCCACTGCCGCCTTTGCCATCATCCAGTCACTGCACACAGATGCCACACAGAACAGCAAGAGAAGTAAAGGCCACCATGTGTGGGACCATATCTGCTCAGGATTTGACCACAGAGAATATCCATTTACAAAATGCAAAATGAAACAAGCTCTTTTTGTTCCTATGTGATCTGATATCGAGAAGACACTGTGACACACCAGCTGTATGGCGTCAGAACTGCTCTGCTCACGTATGACCCATTTTGCTTTCTCATCACACCCAGAAATCTTAAAGCCCCAGTCGCTCGCTTCATTTTTTTGAAATCTTATTACCAGGAGCGAACGACGTATGATCCCCACGTCATCTTAAGAAATGTTTCCAAGTCTAATCACGTGTTGTGCTGGTGCTGGTAATGAGGAACACATGTTTGGCGGTGGCTAATGTGAATGAGACTAACATGGGATAACACATGCTTGTTCAGCTTTGACCTTTTACAGTCCAGCCTTACGGAAAGGTTTATATAAGAGATTCCCAAAGGTCCTGACTGTCACTTTTCTGAACACATCCTGTCCTTATGCCTCCGATAGCCCGGGACCCAGAGAGCTGCTATGTTAACAGAAATGGTACCACCCGTCCAAGTGCTGGGAGCTTAGGCTGCAGAGAGCCAGCTGTGAATGCGCTCATGGCCCTGAGACTTGGCTCTGACACAGCAGACCCATGAAGGAGTCTCTGGCTGGGACTCCTCTCAGTCTCAAGACATTCAATATAGATCTATATAGGCCAGTACATTCTGTACTCCCAAATGTGCATGCATACAGATGCATAAGATTACACAGTATTAAGAAATAGGAAAAAAATGGACTCACAAGTTCTTACTAATGTGATATGTCTTGAATGAGCATACATTTCTAGCACAATGTCGCCAATACCGGAACAGTGTTATTCATAAAGATGCCAATACTCCAGTCTCCAGAACTAGTTGTTTTGCAATACAGAGCGTCTCAAGTATTCTGCATGTTTGCGGTTAGGCCTCGGGCTAAGTAATGAGAACTTAGTTTCTAAACTCCTAAATGTAAGGATTCACATTTGTTCTCCATTGGACTTTTTAGTTTGAGTAAGTGCATTTTTTATACACATTTTCAAGTTGCACATTTTTTGTGTGGCTAAGGTGGACAAGTTGGTGTATTGATGAAAGCCAAATGTGACACAATTCACATCGGAAACATCTTTGGAGAGTTAATCATGATGCATATAAAGCAAATGTGACACATGAAATAAAAAAAAATGCCACAAATCTGTCAAGTTTTCTACATTTTAGGTTTAGAAATAGTGCCACCCTTATCTTGATGAACCAACTCCTAATATTTGCACAACAGTAGTGGATGGAAACATTATATAAATAGTTATTATCTATATTAGCTTGGAAGGAAATATAGTCAAAATCAGCCAGGTCTCTTTCTGGACAAGTCATCAGAAATTAAGTTCTCCAGACAAAAAATCCACTTCCATTACATGATCCAAGAAGAACATGTCATGGTTAACAAACTTATACTTGACTCCTGTAGATGAGCAAGACATGCAGATGGAAGAAGGAAACAATCTATCTATCTATCTATCTATCTATCTATATATATGAAGAGGATTTATAAATAGATATGAATATATATATAATATATATATTATAGATATAGAGAGCTAACTATCGAGCTATCTACGATTAGTATCAGCTATCTATTGGACTATTAAGAGATATAGAAGAGATAGAGAAGGATAATCGATCATATAATATCATGCGACTATTTCTATCTATCTATCTATCCTATATATATCTATATATCTATATTATCTATAGATATAATATATATAATCATATATAAATATATATATATATATAGATTATATATATATATATTATACTAATCTTTCTATCCTATTTATCTAGTTATCTAATCTATCTATCTATATATATCTATCTAATCTATCCTCTCTATCTATCATCTAATCTATCTATCTATCTCTCTATCTAATCGATCTAATCTATCTATAATAGCTGTCGATCTATCATCTATCTATATCTATCTATCTATCTATCTATCTATCTATCTATCTATCTATCTATCTATCTATCTATCTATCTATCTATCTATCTATCTATCTATATATATATATATATCTATCTATCTATCTATCTATCTATCTATCTATCTATCTATCTATCTATCTATCTATCTATCTATCTATCTATCTATCTATCTATCTATCTATCTATCTATCTATCTATATATCTATCTATCTATCTATCATCACCTCTTATGAATCAGTCATATCATAATTAGTACTGTACATGTTTTCCTTTATACAGCTGGAACTTATAGCATTATGCAACGTTTCATCACTCAAGTTTAGTCAGCATAGAACACTGAGGCATTTTTATGTTGAGCAGAAAGCCCACAATGACAGCAAGTCATGCAGTTTCTCCAAACCCAGAGCCGCACTGTATTTCTTATATGAACTGCCAAGCTCTTTCAAAAACAATTGTGTTGACTATCCAAATAGTTTCAGTTTTATAATGTGAGTTAGATATCTTTTGATGGATTGGCAACACATGTTAGGCCAAGTAACACTTTCATCATGCATGCACACCCTGCATGAGCACAGCCAAAGCTGCTCCAATCTATTCTTCTTTTAATGTTTTTGTCAAGCATGACTGAATAGGAATATTGTAACACAAAAGTATTTCTTTTTTCAAACACATGTTCACACATTATGTTCTCACAAATGATTGGTTGCTTGAGGGGAAGGAAGTGCTCGCTTTTAAGCAACAATCTTGCTGTTAACAGTTAAATTGCTGTAATTGGGGGCTACATTGGCTTTGATATTCTCAAAGTATCTCACGGATGCTGCAATAGGTGATTGCAGCTCTGGTTTAAACTCACAGACTGTGTCAGGAATTCCTTTTCCCTCACACTGGAGGGAATGTATGTTTATAATGTTACCTTTGTGTACTGGGACCTATGGTCGTCTTATGTAACATTTCCTAAGACCTCCTGAGGATTTAGAGGCAGGGGCAGAGAGGATGTGCCCAGGGTAAGTTGGGACTTTAGTGTATACAACGGAGGCCCACCATGTACTCTGTTGACGTCTTTGCAGGTTTTGAAGGATTGGCAGACAGGGCAGAGGAGAGATAGAGAGAGACAGAGGGAAAGAAAACAGCTTGAGTTGTCCCAACTGTAATAACTCCAGTGACGGAGACGTCCTGAACAGCATCTGCAGCGTGTCGCTCCACTCCCAGCCTTGCCATCGTTCTGAGACAATCTGAACGGCTGAGAAAACGTTTAGGAGAGACCACACAGCGCCCCTGTGCTCATGCTCATGCAATTTACAGCAACTAAGGAAGTGTCTAACTGAGGAGAGTTGGTATCAGCTAATTCATGATTTACCCTATTAGTTACAGATGTTAATAACTTTAAACACTTTCAAATTGAAAGAAATGTAGCCTTGAATGCATGTGCATAATAAATGCTGTAGTGAAAAGAAAGAAAGTGAAGAGGAGAGTAAAAGCAAAGGAGGATCAGGCAAAGTGACTTGTAGGCAGGCGTGCATCATTTTTATGACCCTTTTAGAGCTACACTTGCATCCAATGTACTATAAGCCGACAAGGCTGCAAAGTGACTACACATCTCTTTTAAGTGTATCTCTGTGTATCGACAGAGGGGAGAGTCCAGGCCATTTACAGAGTTTAGAGTTATGCATGACAACAATATTTAACTTATGAACATTAACTTTGTGTAATTGAAGTCTGAAAAAGAGACCATAAAACAGACATAATTAAATGGGTTGTAAACCAGAATCAAAGTTAATAGAGTGATAACAAACCAAGGCTGTAAGTCATCATATTATAAGATGATGTTTCCCCTCACTGTCTCTAATGAGAACAAATGTATATCTGATCAATGTCAAGGGTTTTCCCTAAGTTTGTGTAATCTTTCCTGTATTAGATTACTCATAGGAATTATTATAGTTCCATAATACACATGTAACTCTGGATAATGATTTGCAGGTTAATTGAACTTGTAATGTGACTGTATCCTTCGTTCTCTCCCAGGGGAGAGAGAGGGGAGTTTTTCCTAAATAATGTGGCAAAGGGGAGCCAGTATAGAGCTGTGCATGGTGATGGGCTGAGTTGAGGGGGAGTGGTCTCAACCATGTAAGGCTTCAATAAAAGGCACTTGTCTGGACCTCTGAGGAGCCCGAACTTTCCAGTAGCACCACAGACAGCTGCTGTACAAAGACAGACAGAAAGGGGGACGGCTAAATTAATACAAATTAAAGCAGAGGGAAAGTTGTTTAAGCTAATATTTAAAGCTCAGATAACTTAGTGCAGATTTTTACTATCAAGTTTTATATTTATATTTGTATTGGAGGGGCCCTTTGTCTGAAAAAGAAAAGAAAAATGAAGAGTCTGCTGTGCATCACATTAATCTCCCTGACCCTGGCTGTCAGTGCATACAGTCTGCCAACGAGCTCTCCCGCACCAGCAACAGGTAAGATAAGAATCCATGCAACAAAGTTTGATGTTATAAGTATGTGGGTGATTATGTGTGTCTGTTATCATCTTTTGTGAATGCATGTGTTCAAGACTGTTAATGTGCATGAAGGAACATGAGAACTGGAGGATGAGCAGTGTAAGGGACCTGAGCCAAGTGGTACCACAGCTCAGGCTTGTGTAACAACAGGGTCTTTGTAGCAATAGGTAACAGAGGCGTCTCTGGGGTAACGCACACAAACACACACACACACACGCACGCGCGTGCGCACAGACACACATTGTAACTCACCATTGACACACTGCATACAGACTACCACAGCATGAACTGGCTGCTTAAAACTGTAAATCACTCTGCCATTGAGGCTCACTGCCAGCCCTACTGAATGAAAACCACACCACTAATGCTACTGGTTGTACACTCAAAATGGGTCAGAGGTTCCTCAGTGGCTGATTGTGGGCTAGTAGTGCTTCTCCCTTTTTGAATATAAATTCTTACTTGAGTGCAAAAATAGTCAGGAATTTCCCACAGTAAAGTCTTGAGCTTTTTCTTATTTTTTTTGTCACTTTCTCAGTTGTCTGTCCTGCTTCTTCCTGTGGCAGACATAACGTGAAAACCTAGAAAGACGTCTTATCACAGAACACCTGCACTCCATCATGAGGCTGTTATAATTCAAATTCACAGCTGCCTCCAGGATGACACTCTGAGATGGTTGCTGCAACAACCAGAATAGATGTAGCACTGTGGTGAAAGAAAGCTAGAAGCCCTCATGTTATATGAGTGATATTTAATGCGCTTTCAGCATCCCTGCAAGCTGACTCAGTAGATGTCAAATTGGGAGTGTCTCAGCTCTCTCTCTCTCTCTCTTCCAAGACAGGAGGAAATGGTTTGTCTGTGGGGAGAATAGTTTCACTTTGGGAGGAGATCATGCTGTTTTATATAAACATTGGAACTGCTCCCATTTGCCAGTGATGTCACAGGTGTCTGTGTCAGTGTGTGTGCCAACACAGTACATGTATGTTTATACATGACCTCACTGTCTGCATGTGAAAGCATTGGCCAGGCTCAGTCAAACTTAATCAGTGTTCCATACAGTATAGCTTTTATTAGCCATATGAGCAGTGTATTCGCTGTCTGTTCACGGGGCGTTGCCTGTCCTTATAACTACTGACTCACTTTGGCACTGGGAGCTTTTGGAAATCCGCCATGGTAACAGGCAGCCTGACAGGAGCGAAGTTAAGATTAATGACCCGCAGCCAAACGTATAGGGCCCCATGCTGAACAGCAGCCAAATGACTCTGTCTTTCCCTGTGAGGTAATAGTCTGCTAAGTCTAATGCTCACTGTAGCTGTTGGTTACTGAGGCTTGGCCCCGTTGCTATGGCTAGGTGGGAAAAAGAGCTTGGCCGGAAATGGGATGGTGCTGGGGGCTGAGTTGAAAATGTGTTTAGGCTAGCAGATGAGATGTTGATGGAGTTATGTTCAGTGCTTTCTCATTTGTGCTAATTCACAAATGGCACTTTTGACAGTCTACTAAACATGTGTGCATGCATACTCATGTGAGCGATGCACACGCACACCCTGTGTGTGTGCCTGCTCTGCAAGACAGAGAGCAGGAAAAAGTTTATTGGAATTAGTGTGTAGGAGTTGTCCTGCTGTGTTTGTCCCAGCTGGGCTTGTTAATTCTTTCTCCATATTGACAAAAGGAGGCCAACAGCAGCAGAGAACAAAGCCATGGGATATTGCAAACCATCCCATATCTAGCTGCTCTGTCAGAGGGTGTGGCACATAAACATGCAGGGACTTCTCTCTGATTTCCACCCTTTGATAGAGGAGGGATTTGAGCCAAATTAACATTTTGTTCATTCAATAACGTAGAGTGCAAATTATGCTTAGGGTTTTAACAGCATAATTACACTGTTGTAGTTTCAGGTCACTGAGTAAACTTGGACCACTGTTATGTTGTTGTTAATTTACAGTTTGGTGTTACGACGAAGCAGATGGTTCCAATCCCTTGCTATTACCTCCTTTTACACAGTGAGGGAGAATTGTGCTCGGTCATAAAATGGCAGCGGGTCTTGGCTGCAGCTGCGGGGCTTTTTTATTGTCATGCACATGCATTCATTTACTTTGCTGTGGTTTAATCCCCAGCTGCACTCCACAAAGATCTCAGATAGAAACCGTTCAGATTTATTTGACAACCCATTTTTTTTTTGACCTCACAGAGACTTAAATAAATAGGATGTGGGTGAGGTGTGTCAAAGAAAAGAACGGCTTCCTTCTCCTCCTGAAAGGCTAAGTACACACAACAGGCTGTTGCTTTATGAGTCTAGTGTGCCCCACATGGTCGGGGCCACAATCTCCCGTGGGACATGTCTGCTGGTAACTGCAGGAGCAGGAAAGAGTGTGGAATTACTTTAAACATGCCTGTCTCTCTGTCTGCTACTACTGTCTCGCAGGAGCCATTGCCTTTAATGTTGCTGCAGAATATATGATGTTTAAGAGTTCTTTATTATGCTTTCATTCAGTGATTTAGAAACATGGAAAGTCTTAGGCATAAATGTTGGATGGCATCACATCTGGTGAGTTGGTGTTGACGTCACCATCAGCTTCAGATTAGTCACTCTGGATCCCACAGGTTTCAAACGAACTTCATGCAACTGCTACCTATGCAGAGAAATGTATAGTAAGAGGCACTGCGTAGCTGTGAGTCATTCCTCACTGACAGAATGGGCAATGGGGACTCTTGTCCAGACTGATTTTAAACTCTGCTCTCCAAGAAATTAGTAATTAGCAGTGGCAACATGGGTGTTTAGCTAACTCATAAAATAATTGGCATCTTGACCAGTCAAGAGTTGAGTGAGGCTACTGGGTGTGGTGATTAGGTAATAGAAGTAGTCTCTAGCATACAGTATGAGAAGGTTTGCAGTGAAATGAAAAAAATGAAAAAGATGGAAGAAAAAGTGGCAAGAGGTTGACTGAAGGGTAGATTAGGTCTGTCAGCAGTACATCTGCTAATTAAATCGTTTTGCAGGAGAGCTCAATACTAATGATCTTAGCACCACTGAACAAAGTACAAACACTACTGTGTGTGTGTGTGTGTGTGTGTGTGTGTGTGTGTGTGTGTGTGTGTGTGTGTGTGTGTGTGTGTGTGTTGGGGGAGAAGAAATAGGTTGATCAACGTGGAAGGCAGCAAGCCAGTGGCTCCTATTATTTCCTGTATTGCCCATGTGGGAAACGTTTTCCCTGTCGAGGAGCCAGTGACACAGTATTCCAGTCATGGCTTTGGTGTTTCTGCTCAAAGTGAGGCGCCTTAACACAAATGCTGGCATCCTCAGTTCTCAGGAGAGACAGACTGGTTTAGACACAGTTCTTTAATTTTGAGTAAGTAGGAAGGAATTAAATAAAAAACAGAGCAAGGATTTTTTTAGTGAATACAAGACATGGCAATGGCGCTGAACCAGGATTCAGCCAAGAACAGCTTTGGTTGTATAAGATTAATAGTTATGCCTGCAGACTACTTATAGCCACAAAGCCAGTTGATTTACTTAATTATGTAATTAACTTATTCTCTTGCAAGTCCTGTGCATTGCAGAGTTTGACTCCACTTACAAGGTTGAGTGTTTGAGGCTGTACCTGTGCTGGTGGGGGTCAGGGGTTGTGTACATCCATCCATCTGGTGCTTATTATTGCCTGGCACTGGCGGCCCCTTGCTGGATGGGGCCCTCTTAACTAAGCAAGCCCTGTGAGGTCTAAACATGGAGGTCAGGGAGATTGTGGGAACCCGTGGGGAGGCACAAATGACCTGCCATTGTGGGTTAAAGGGTGTTCTAGTTTGGACAGGGGTGCACAGAGGAAACACGCTTAAGAAAAAATTATGATGACAGCTAGATTCAGTATATCATTAACTATAATATCTGCTTACTTTTCCTAATATTTACTTGGTGCCTGACTTTAAACAAATCAGATGGAGTGGATGAAATATTCATTTTGAAGGTTAATGCTGAGGAACCAAAGGTTTATAAGTGCCAGGACTGACATGAGCAGGAAGGAGACTGAAGAGGACGATTGGCTCCAGGTGCTGAAGATTGGCTAGTGTCCAATACTGTAGCTAATAAACCAAACAGGATACACCCAGACTCTTTGATAGTTTTGTGAGAGAAAGCTTTTGTGTGAATGGTGTGCTGTACTATAATACATACAGTACACACATGCCATAACATGTTGTGGATTAATTATGTACAAGAACCAAAAACGAGAGAACAATTAGGAAAAGCCGTTTTGGGGCCTTTTTTATTTTTGGTGTTTCCTAAACATCACAAACTCAAAGAAAACATAAAGTTATAATGTATATATACAAAAAGTAATATTTCCCAGTATATTTCCAAGTATAATAAGCCTGATCACCACCACAAACCCCAAAAAGGTTATAATATGTTCTCCTCTTTTCCAGCTAAGGTTTTTGCCAACCTCGGTTCCAATGCCACCCTGACTTGCCGGCTCCTGTCCCAAGATGCCATGGCCTTTGGTAACAATGGTATGCGAGTCAAATGGTCCAAGGTGGCAGATGATGAATCACTGAATGAGGATGTTATGCTTTCAATGGGATTCCACAAGAAGTCCTACGGAAACTTCGAGAATCGTGTCTTTATGCAGGAACTCGACAATGAAGATGCCTCCCTAATAATAACTGACGTCACCATGGATGACATGGGAAAATACCGCTGTGAGATCATCAACGGGATGGAAGACACCATACAAGAGATTACTTTGGAAGTGACGGGTGGTCTCACTGATGGTAAATCCTGTTTGTTATATCTATTTAAAAATGTAGCTTAGGTAAGAAAATAACATTAGGAGCTCTTTGACCAGTCATTTATGTGTATTTTCCCTATTAAAAATGCATAATTCAGGAGTAATCATCTTTCACAACAATGATTTTGTTTCTAGTTATTGAAAACATCCACATTTCCTTTTCTTGTGATAAACGAAATAGGAACAAAAAAAACAAACAGCTTGTGCTGGTTCATCCAAACAGCTGTAATGATTCAGCCATGATCACATTTGAATACTGTTCAACATCAGTAAACAGAAACACATTTTCCATCTTTTCCGGTCCATATCCTCTTACATATGACTGACTTATCAGATTTTTTAATCACTGAATTGTGTTCCTTTTAAAATGTGTCATACAGAGCAAAACTGCTTTTCATGCACGTTAAGTATTAACATATTAATTCGTAGATCCCTGAAACCTTGCATGGTGACACAGTAAATCATTGCAGTGTGTTCAAGCTCCTCTGCATCAAAGGGCGGCTAACACCCACCTTTTGTTGATTGCTTTTCACATGTGTGAAGGATCAATCTGGGTGGAGGTTGGACACGCACATGTCATTTGAGCAAAATTATTAACATTCTGCTAATTTGATACAGCAGCTAAAATTTGCAAAATGTGTTGGTAATCATTAAATACAGTTGAGAATGTATTGAGGTAAAACTTAGTATAAGAACGGCACCATGATTAGTAACTATCAGAGTATTCCTGCAATTAAGTTTGCTGGATCATGTACACATTTCTCTTCAATTGGATTGCACTGATAGGCAGATTCACTTTGAGTTATTATATTGGTATTTCTTGTTAGAGTCATGCAGTTAAAGTAGCTAAGAGTACTTTGCTTTGGTATTTAATGCAGCAGAATGTAACACCTAGTTTGCATAAGGGCATTCTTTCTTCCATGCAGAGGGGTAGCAAAGTTTGGCCTTTAGAGACAACTGCTGGACTTGAAAGACTAGTAGGCCTACATTCAGTAACATAAAACTAAATGCAAGCCGGGTATGCTGACATATCATCATATTCATTGTATCTCTTCTGCCTCGCTCAGGTGTTGTGTTCCCATATTTCCTGAGTGTGGGCCGCTACAACCTGAACTTCAACGATGCTATGCAGGCCTGTCTGGACCAGAATGCTTCTGTCGCCACCTTTGATCAGCTGTTTGAGGCCTGGAAGAACGGACTGGACTGGTGCAATGCTGGCTGGCTGAATGATGGCACAGTGCAGTATCCCATCATCAACCCCAGAGGGCCTTGTGGTGGCACCAAAGACGGACCAGGCGTCAGAAGCTATGGCCGCCGTGATAAGATGAGCCACTTTGACGTGTTCTGCTTTGCTTCTGCACTCAAGGGTGAGTTTCTTTTATTCTTTTATTAAACCTTATTTAATTATTTTTGTTGGTTACTATTCTTGCACCAGAAAGCATATTGAATTTATGGTTTTGTAATGGAAGATAAATGTATTCTCCTGACTATCTGTTTTGCGCTCTCTGCTGCAGGACGTTTCTATTGGCTGGTCCAACCCGATAGGCTGACCTTTGACGAGGCTGTGCAGGCATGCTTAGACGATGGTGCCGAGATCGCCAAGGTGGGGCACATGTACTCCGCCTGGAAGCTTGAGGGCTACGATCGCTGCGATGCTGGCTGGTTGGCTGACGGAAGTATCCGCTACCCCATTTCCAGGCCCCGCAAGAACTGCAGCCCCACAGAAGCTGCAGTGCGCTTTGTTGGATTCCCAGACAAGATGCAAAAGTCTCATGGCGTTTACTGCTTCCAGGTTGAGCAGTGAGGCTGTAGGTAAAAGTAGGGAAGCCATAACCCACCAAAGAGCAGCAACAACCACAACCAATAAAATCAACAACAAAGCAGATAAGCTTTTAATCTTACCTAGCATGAGCTACCTTTCTGAAACTGTGATAACCCTCTTTAACTCCTAAAAAACAAATAATGTACATCTTACTTCCATATGCAACCAATGACAAAATATTTTGTAGCCATTAGGTTTTGTTTTTCTCTACTGTGCATTCATTCATTTTACACGGACTGTTTTTTTTTTTACACAGGAAAAAGCAACCGTGTTAATGTTTGAGTGATGTGACACAGGCAAGACCTTGGTGGTTGTGAAACATGATCTGCGTTTGGTTTGTCCTCCACAGAATGGTTACATGTGTGAAGTTCAAGATTTAGAGCATTTACACTCATGTGTAGATGATATTTGCTGCTTTAAAATGTATCTAAAGAACAAAACAATGTGATAAGTTATGCATTTATCAAGTATCACATCGATGAAAGACCTAAGATTGATTAAAGAGTCATGAACATAACTACCACTATTTAGCTATGTTATATTGCAGTAAGTGTTCTACTGGATCCCTCTCTAATCAGAGTGAAGCTTTTTTTGACCTCTTAAACATTAGAAAGGTTTTTCAACCTGAGGAGTAGTGATCAAATGTATTGTTTAACAAGAAAATGTATGTAAATGTCTTGATGGACTGTGACCTATTCTGCATTGATAGCTCCCATTAGATCAACTCCTAATTACAATTTTTTTTACTACTTTTGTTTAACATGTTTTCTTTTTAATGAAGAAAATACAAATTCTGGCACTTGCAGAAAACAATACAAAACAGCAAGATTTCAGCCCTAGTGATTGCAGAATAAGTACAGATCTTCCCCTGTTGCCCTGAACACAATATTTTACCAAAACATCTTTATGAATAAATGCCTGGGAATAAAGCATAATAATAAAATATCATTATGCTGTACTGCGGACAACAGTGATCATGTTTTGGGAAATAAAGATCTGGTAAATCTGAAGGTGTGCCACAACCAGAAGACAGCACCCTTAAAGTTACAAAAATGATTTGATATTTTGTGTTTGACCTGTTCTAACCCTGGGCACTGACATATGGTACTTACTGCAGGCTACATGTGATAATATGGTGATTAATTGTTTGTAAAAGCAAAACTTAAAAATGTCTCACACTTGTGCATTCGTATACACTTGTGCATTGTATACACTAAACAGGTGAAGGTAATATTTGTATTTTATCGCCATGTACCTTTTTCAACGATACAGTTTGAAATAAAGAATACAACTTTTACATCAATCTTTGAAGCTGTCTCTTTTTTAACAATGAAGATTTGTATTTCCACTGGAACCGAATCAAGATGCATTATGTGAAGATACAGAGGTTTAAGCAGAGATTTAAACAGCATTGTTAAAGCTGCCAAATTAGGGGCCATGTATCTGGCATGAACCCATGTCGTTGAGAGGATTTAAGATTAGACTGTCCTCACATTTATTTATTCTTTGGCATTTTTTATTCAGTGCCAGACTGCCAGCCCACCACTAAGTTAGACAAAGGAACAGTAACACAGTGCTTAAGACTGCTTGTGGGAATGCATGGGAATGGGGTCGGATTTAGGTTGATACAGCAGTGAAATGTAAATGTGTGTGGTGGTGAAAAGTGCATTGAAGCAAGTTTTTGTTCTGTGGACACTGCAGCAGATAGCAATGGAAGAAACAGGAGATTGTGCAGAACTCTTTGCACTTTTTAAAGCATGGAACAAAATGTAATAATGATGTTGAATTCTCAAATCTGAGGCGTGAACGTTACTATTTCACCTTCAAGGTAAATGCTCAAAACATTTGTTTTTGCACACTTGTGGCATAAAGTCAGCTTTTATTAGTTTTTGGGGTTGTTTATGCTGGAAGCAGACAGTTAAATTGTGAAGTGTGGCTCTTGTGGGCAACCACCGCTTCATTGCTGACTGATTTTGCAGGAGAAATGCTGAACATTTCTGTTGGTTTACTTCTGTGGTTTTAACCAATGAAATGTTGTGCTGATTTCAACAAGTCTAACAATGCTACATCCCAAACTCTTGTCACTCACAGGCATCCAGAATAAGTAACATGTGACAGGAAAATAGCAGTGTAATAAATGAAGGATTTCCAAACAATGATATTTTCCTAAACCTAACCAAGTAGGTTTGTTTACTAAATCAAACAAGATTTCTGGCAGAAAGCCCTGAAGACAAACTTCCCCAATGTGCATTGGATGGTAAACATTCTGTATTGAACTAGACAGAGTCTGAAATGGATGTCAAACCTGAGAAATCAGGAGCCAGTGTGGGTTTTCTTTCAACACAAACCAAGAGAGCCTGTTAAATCCGGTAGAGAACTGGGCTGAGAGGGCCATGTCTGATCACCCATGAGACATCTGCATTTCATGAGGCTGCTCCTGGGTGCCCCAGCAGCCTTTAATCACAAGTCAAGTCTATTCTAATGACAGAGTGGGCAGTCACAGGGAAAACCACAGCAACCTAAACCTACACAAAGATTACCTTGACTACCTTGATGTTATTACCCTGGTAATGGTGCTTTGTTATATTAGGCAGTCAACGATAACTTCAATGTCAACGTCAGTGTAAAAAGGTGCTCTGGGAATAGTAGTGCATTGCAATGTACTTAAAAGCTTTTGTTTTTACACAAAGGTTATTAATCTGCTTCCTTTATGCATCGCCATGTATACATAATAATTATTTAAGAGGAGCTATCTACAGACATGCTATCGACATAAATAAATACTGTAGTGTGGTATACTTATGCAGGTCCACAGTTGTGCAGCATCAGCCATTTCAGCATAAGCATCCCTAATACAGATCCTACTCCGTATGTTTGCTATAATTCACATTGCCTATCTGCTCCCCCTGAAAATACCATCTGTCTACAAAGACGCTTGTAGCATGTCTGATGGGTTTTTCAGAAGTTTTTTTATGACTGTGCAGGACACGGCAGTACTTTGAACATTGTTACGATGCTTTACAAAGTGTGATTGTGATTCACAGAACTCAGTGTTAATTCCTTACACTATGTTAATAGTTTATACGAGTTGTGTGGGTTCTTTACAGAAGGAAATTAAATGTCTACTTTTGTCAATGGTATTGGGCAGAGCAAGACTCTGGTTTATAGCTTAGTCTGATAGCACTACCTGCTGGTGAAACTACCACACTACTTATTCCGTACAAAATGTACCTTAGTGTAAGAGGACATTTGCATTCATTCAACCTCTTAAACCTGCCTTTTCCAATACTGAATCCAGATTTGGTTATAAGGTTGTTACTCCATAAAAGTGCTATAAAAAAGAAGGCCAAACAAAAATGACAATGTAGACTCTCCATTCCACCAAACCTGTGACTTTGAAAACCTAATCATCTGGAAAAGAATTCTACACATGGAGAACATGTGCAACACTCAAACACTACAAAGTGTTCCTGATACATTTCCCAAAAATGTCCCTAAAAAGTCCAATTAAATGTTATTAGTGTGTAATATTTATATATTGATTTTATTTCTTTGGTGATTTAAAGCAGGAAAACAAAAACATTTTTGATCTCTTTAGAAAAATTCACCAACATCCCAGACATTCACATTGTAAATAAAATAAAAAGAACTGTTATAAATATAAAATGATATTATGTGAACATTAAGGCACACACTCAGACATTCAAAGGCAGACAAAACAAACACATTATTCCGTAAAAATATGCTGGAGACATACAGTATATAACCATCCACATGTACACATATTATGTTACGATCACAGAACATTATTGCAGCCGATGGGGCGCTCCATATTATTTGGTCCACTGCTGGCATTAAAGCTGTAAAAAGACAAATGAATCCATTGTATTGTTGAGTAACTTTTCATCTTCATTCAATTTCATAGTAACAGTCTGTGATTGTGGTTGGTCTTTGGTTGAATATACAATACACATATATGAAGAGCCCTGCTGGGACAGGTGACAGCATCATATGTAATCTGTGAGTGTAGAACAAGTAAGGAGATCAAGAGCAGCTAGAAAATAAATTATATGCATCTGTGCCTAAACAGCCGTTATGTTCAAGTCTTTTTGAGTGTTTCACAAAATACATTCTCTCAAAGGCTGATTTTAATTGACCACAATAACAGACAAGTTAAGCATAACCTAGAAAACCATCACAGGCTACAGCACAACAGCAACAGATGAGAAAAAGACTCTTTGGTGTGTAATTATGAACAGCATTACAGTTATTGTAAACATGCTGCGGCAACTAATTGTAAGTTATGCAATGCACACACATGAGCAGAAAATAAAGGCTACTTGAGCCACACCTCCCTTCTTTCATTTGAAAATAGTTGATGGACATTGATTTCCATCAGTGAATAAAGGCTTTGTCGGTAAGTACTTAGAGAGCAATCTCTTATATTAAATTGCAAAACATCACACAAAAGAAATATCAATTCTCTCCATAAACATCTATCTGAGAAAACTTTGATGTCACCCATTGAGGGCTGGAGCTAATGAAAGGTGGTCATTTGGTACTTTCAAAGCTTCCACCACAAGGAAGGTCTCCAGTCCAGACATGGGTGTATTATTGTTCTGAAATCTAAATATCTACTCCTAGCAAAACTAAGAAACCATGCTGATTAGGTTTGAAGACTGGAGAAAGATTCTTTACAAAGGTTTACAGTTTTGTAAGTATGTGATATAATAGTCTACTAATGTAAACTGTCCTTTGTATGATCAATCATTGCCACCGATGGCTCCATTTGTGCATAGAACTTAGATCTCTTGACATAAAATAAACAAAGGTAAAATTTGCGGACTTCAATATACACATGCAAATGCATGCATGCTCATTAAAATGAAGTCCAGCTTAAAACAGCACGACAACATAATGGATTCCTTTACATAACATAAGCGCTATAATTTCACAACAGCTTTTTTTTTTTCTATGAATAAGGAACACTTATGGTGATTTTAAATAGCACATTTAGTGTACAAAGGTATTAGACAACAGTCATGAATGTATTATTTGATAAGCTGGAAAAAGAAATACGTCCGCAGTTTAAAAAGAATGATGAGTGTACTTTTCGCTTTTCCAGTAGCCAGCTGAAAGTATTTTATCCACGTTGGCATTGTTAGAAAACAATGCTCCTTGATAAGAAAAGTAATGTATCAACATCTTTTCAAAAGGCACTTCATAAGATTCCATTGTCATCCAAAATCCAAGGAAACTGCAGGTTATCCTCTTGGTTTCTTTGATGAGTTTTCCCTCGTGCTTGTACTTGGGCAATCCTCTACCTCTTTTGACACGAGCATCAGCCATGTGTTGTCTTCCCGGGGAAGCTTTGAAATGTTACAAGGCATTACTGTCTCTTCCGCTTATGTTCAGTTCTGTCCCTTCTTCCCCGGTAGCGCTGATGGTTAAATCGGAAGGCCTCGTCCGGCCATCTCTTGAAGTTGTTAACGGTGTAGAGACTATTGTGTTGATGTTTTCTGTAATAGCTCTTCTGATAGCTTGAAGCTGTTGAAGAAAAATCATATATCAGCTCTAAAGCACTTAGGTTGATAGTCAAAATCCTATACAGTGAGAGACACCCAGAATAATCTGTTGAGACAGTACTTTTTGTACTTACGGTTCATGCAGGTGATTTTAGGGCTATCCCATCGTCCATTTCCACGACAACGGATAGTTGGGACGTGCCTCTGAATAAAGCCTGTTCGGCACTGGTACCTCACCAGCGAGTTGATCTCATACCTCTCACGCTTCTTACCAAAAGTATGTGCATTCTCCACCAGAGGGGGCTGGTTACAGGCCACTGAGAATGAGACGTGATGATAACATTTACGTGAGGAATTTTACAGTAACAGAAGACTTTTCTCTTCCCTAAACACATGCATCCATTAAAGAAAGAGAGGATTTGTGATGAAGACAAAAGTATTTTTTACCTGTGCCCTTTTTGCAAGTGTAGGTCAGGTGGTAGTTGCAAGGAACATCATTCCACTGGCCATCCTCGTGCCATATCATCACAACACAATCCTCGCCAGAAGAGAAGAAGCTGTCAGGCTGGTTGGGCCTCCAGTTTTCATATTGCTGAAATAAGAGCAGAGCATAAAGAGTAAGACATTATGGTAGTTTTGTATCCTTTACAGAATATGTCTTTGAATGTAATGCATCTTATTATACCTGTCAGAAACACTTATTCTAACATAAATGGAATTGTAAATAAACTGCATTTATTTAGCCCCTTTCTAGAATTAGGAACCACTTTCACACTTACAACACAAGCCAGCATTCATCCATTCACACACACACTCATAGCATTTTAAGGTTCAGTATCTTGCCCAAGGACACTTTTGCATGTAGACTGCAGGGGCCAGGGATCGAACTACCGGATCTTGCAGGATCTTTTTAACTAACACAAGGAACAGAAACTAACACATTTATAAAATGGGTTTGTCATCTATGTTCAGCGGATCTCACATATAAGTCGCAGAATGAGCAGCAATAATAGTGTTTATAAGAGGTTTCTAAAAGACCGTGTCAATTGCACTTTTATTAGGAATGTTAATGAGCAACAACACACCAACATGTCATTCCATATTCGAGACATAATCAATATTCAGCAAACGCTACAGGTACTGGATTAGAGGGCTTCATCTTCTTGAAAAACTATAAGTGTCATGTCATTACATCACACAGTCTGCATACCTAGCATTACATGTGTAGTCTGCATGCAAAAATCTGCACAAAGACAGATGTACATTTACACAGTAATACAGTATACACACAGCTGTAGTGCTGTGGGGCAACCAGGAGTTGATGCTACCTGCAGTCTTTCAGCATATTCTAGGTTCAAACAGTCTCTTCAAAGCTGTGACCCCGCAAACCCCCACCCCCGACCAATCACACCCTGAGGCTCTGCTACTCTGTCATTATGGTTAAAAACACACACTGACTTCCTGCTCAGCTCACTTTAAGTTAACAAATGGGTGACCCATCAACTGCACAGCAGGCCTGCATCCTCCTCAAAATAATCAAACAAACTTTGATCACCCACAAGTACAACCACAGAAACACCAAACTACGTTTCAGTGCCCTACTGTTGATATTAATCAAATTTATTTGAATGTTTTCAAATCTAAACATATCAGTTATTTAAGGTAGTCTTTTGTTTTATACTTAAAACCACTGGAGGTGACCACCCACCCAGACCCCCTGGGCTGCTTCTATCCAGTGTTTTTCTCTTTCTGCAGCCGAGCACAGGTGCTGTCCATCTGTGTGTCAGCCTGCCTGGTGGCCCTTCCCCTGGGTGGATGCCTGCTGGCTGGACCTTCTGATGCATGTGGGGGTTGAAGGGGGACTATACCTGTCTACGCCTGCCAAACTCCTCTCTACACAATGTCTCTCACACCCTCATCACCCCTCAATCTCTGAGCTGAGCAAGGGTCTCCATAGGCCTAAGGGTAAAAAGATAAGCACAGGCCGCCTCTATGCTTCCCCTATCTCTAGTCCTGGAGGATTATCTTTGAAGTGAGGACATCTATCTGTACGACACGGATGCACATAGTAATTAACAACTTTCCTGTCTAGTGAGGGGGATCTTCAGCAGCTAATCACTATACCAAACACGCTCCCACTTGTGTGCTGTTTTAAAAACACTGCATTTAGGAACAGTGTGCATTTCCCTTCCTTACCATCTCTTTTACATTAGATTGTCATTTTTCTTGTATTGTTGAAGCTACTGGTTTTCTTGCACTGGACTGACACTGATTAGAAATGTGATGCCTTACAGTATGTGCTACATGAGTCACCCACCAGGGTGTAGCAATGTGAGGCAGACTAGAGTACTTCATGACACATCACCACATGCCCCGAAAAGAACGACTCTCCCGAGATGACTGTATCTGTCACCAGAATCCTTTCCAAATATTTACACTGTCTCTGTGCCATGTTTGTTGAGACAAAAATATGTTAGAAAGCAACCTATCTTACCACAGGGCTGCCGTCAGTCCAGCGGAAGTCAGTGTCGAACATCTTATCATTCAGGCCAATCCACTGGTAGTCCTGTCCAACGCCTGCCAAATCAGTGAAAAACAGAACATTACGTTTTTCTGTTGCCATATGTCCTTTTTAGGACTGGTTACAGAAAGTGCAAAAGGAAGACAGAGATAAGGATTGGCATTTTCGATGTGTGAATCATTTTCCTGCATTTACTGTACAGCTACATCTGTGTGTAATGATGTGTCTTTAAAGGAGATCTTGTATTGTTTAAACCTTTTCATGTAGGTTTCATAAAGAAGGACTTGAACAGATTCTTGTACTTGTTGATTATCTACAACTGTGATCTTCAACTTACGGTTGACAAAATGTTGCTCCTCATGGGAGAGGATGCTGGTGAGATGAGCCCCATGCATGCGACACTCTCTCTCTGCTGTGTCCCAGTTTCTTCTCTGGGGGAAGTACTTGTAGCAGTGGCCCTGAAACTTATGCCAGCCATAGTCACATGTGTCTGTATCTGTTGGGAGAGGAAGCGGAGAGGATTCAAAATTACATTCAGGAAAATGAATGGAGCATGAGCTATGCAGTCACAAACAGATCAAATGTATGGGGTATCGAGCGGTGATAGGATTTGAAGTGGGTTTAGAATAACGTCAAGTGTTAAAATTAGTATAGACTTTCATATTATTTTACTAAAAAGTGGAGATTTTCTCTGTCACACCATGACATCGTCCTCATCTTGACCCTACCAATGGTATGTGTCCCAACATATACTGAAGCAACTTAGTTTACAGTCTGTCTGTCCCTCCCTCTGCTTCACAACCCAGCTTCCAAATATTAACAGAGGCAGAATCTTTCTCTGGGTTGTTCCTCTTCAAGTTACTTTTTCTCTCTTTCTCGTGCCAAAACTTTCTAAGAGAGCAGCTGTGTCTGAGAACAGCAAATGGGTGTGATTCACTGATGAGTGATCTAGGGTGTACACTCTGGTCAAGAGAAATCAGCAAATGCAGATGATGCCCTGGGTTCAACACACTTGGGAAGAAAGTGGGGTGCAACTAGGAAACTTGAGTAAAATGATGAGGGAATGGGAACTTCAGAATAAATATCAAGAAGTGACTTGATGTCCAGGATTCCTGCAGTGTAGTGGACACCACTTCACACCTGGCACAGACAAAGTAATGTCTAAATAAGGTACACTCAAAATGCCTGTGTGTCTGAAACTTGTGGGAACTAAAGCTCAAGAGTGCTTGAAGTACACTTAAGACACTCCTTCAGGCAATACTAAAAAAAGTCTTTAAAAAGTGATTGTGATCATGAGATAAATATGGGGTTTTATGACTCAGATAATGCTGCGGAGAAACCAAAGGCAATACTCTTTAATTGTATTTCTGTTGTGAAGCTGACATTTGTATGACTCAGTCTATTTCTTCTGGTTTCTTTCCCAGGCACTCAGGTGAGTAATTATAATAATTATCTAAACACATTGCCAAATACAAGACCTGACTATGAAGTTACAATGTATTATTCTGTCATTTGAAAAAGGTCCAGACAGTTTAGATGGATGGTTGGAACTATGTACAACATTAATGAAAAGAACAAATGAGTTAATCTGAAACAGAATACTTAGAAATGAGTAAAAGAGAGAATCCTTCCAATTAACTACAAACTTACCCTCCTCACAATACAGCCCAGAGTAGCTTGGGAGGCACACACAAGTGAAGGAAGCCAGCCCATCAACACATGTACCTCCATTGCGGCAAGGGTTTGACTGGCACTCATCGGTTTCTACATAAGAAACAGACATAATGAATAACAAAAGACAGCCAAAATAACTTCCAGCCACTCTGACAATAAAATCACTTTCAGGATTGATTTGATACTTCCCTGTTGAAAGTTAAGGCAGTGAGAAATTGTGAGAGGAATTATTGATAGTATCCTACCTGTTTCACAGCGATAACCACAGTAACCAGGAGCACAGCTACATGTATAGGTGCTGCCAGTCTTGTAGCACGATCCTCCATTCAGACAAATATTTTCTGAACATGAGTAAACTCCTGTTAAGAGAGAAAAAAACAAGATAAAAGTTGTATAAAAAGGACATTTATTTGAGTATACACATTTAGCTGTATTTGAATGAAAGCCATATGAAGAACTCACCTTGAATTTCAACAGTCTCGCCAACGATAGTGTGCCCCAATTCGAATCCTGTGTCAGCTATCGCGGTTGTTTCCTCCCCTCTTTGTGGTGGTTCTCCTCCAATGAGTGGTATGTCATTAGCCGGTTTGTCACTATCCTCAGAAAGTGATGATGGAGTGATGGCTACAGATGCAACTAAAACTGGGTGGCTTTGTGCTTGAGCTGGTGTCGTTGTTGTAAACTCTGTATGGGTCTTTGTTGGTATTTCAGTGTGAGGAGCAACATCTCCCTCAATTTTGCTCACAACTTCCTCTAACCCAGAGGTGCTAGCAACAGTAGTGGACTCTATCTGTGAAGCTATGGTAGCATCTATCTTGAATACAGTTTGGATTTCATCTGGAGACAGAGACTGTTCCTCTATACTGTTGATCTTTGGTTTCTTTGTAGTCGTCATCTCACCAGACACATTCTTAGAACTGACGGACTCACTTTCAGCTACAGTGCTAAGGATGAATGGTGATTTAGTCGTGGACAGATAGAAGCTGAGAGCTGATATTCTCAACCTCATCACTATCCTTCTTAACAGTGCTTGCTGTGGACATGCTTTCTTCTGAGCTGCTGGTGCTTTCTGAACCACTCTCAGAACTAGAGGATGCTGCACTGGTGGGAGCTGAGGCAGAAGGCAAGAAAGTGATAGCTGTGGCTACTACTACAGGAGAGTTGGTTGCATTTTCTCCTGATCTACTTTCAGTACTGCTAACAGACTGACTCTCAGATGTTTGGGAAATAACAGGTGGTGAAGTAATGAACATTGATACATGTTTTGGTATTTTAGTTTCATTGTTTTGTGGAGCTAATTCAACAATGCTTAGGTTTGGGGATTCATAATCTGGGATCGGGTAAAATATATTGCCATCATATATATTCTCTTCTACAGGTCTTATTTGGACATCTGTATCTGCGGATGGTTCAGTCTTTGCACCACTTAAAACAACAGATTCAATTGTCCCATCTTCCACCGAAGCGGATATAGTTTCAGCCACTGAAGAAGAGGCAGTGGGCACAGTTTTTGATTCTGTAATCTGGCCTGCTTCATGACTTGTAAACATAGGGCGAGTTGTGGTCAGTAATATATCCTGAGAAGAAAGATCAGTGTGAGGGCGCTGTGTTATTGCAACCTCTGACCTGGCATGTTCAAATGAACTCTGGGGAGTTGTTAGGTGTTGAACAGGGGAAACTGTTGTGACATATTGGACCAAAACATCAGGTTGTGATGGTGATGATGCTGAAGGAACATTTGAAGTAGGTTCAAAGGAAATGCGTTCAGCTGGCATTGTGGTGACCACTACTTTAGTATCTGAGCTGGTAGAGATTTCGGCATCATTAGTAGAACCAGAGGGTGGTGTGCCTGTTAGGTCTGCATATTGTGCCTCCTTGCTTTTGGAACCTGTTGATCCTGACTCAAGAGAAGTTGAATTCTTTGGTGACTCTTCAGTGCCGGTCACAGCAGGGTATTGTGTTGCATAAGCTTCAGTGATGGAGGTCTCAGGTGACTTCTGACCTGAGGTTTGCTCATATGTAGATGATTCTGGTTTATCTGTTTTGGTATTTACCATCTCATGTGATAAAGTGCTGGTGATTATATCCAACTCAAGAGTACTGGACAGGGATGAAACAGCTGGAGTGACGGAGTCTGAGTCACCTGAACTTACTTCTTCTGTTAAAATGCTAATACTTGTTTCTGTTGATACAGTGATCTCCTCACTCTCCAATGATGTGTTTTCATAACTTGAACCTTCTTTATCTGTTGAAGTGTCGGTCTCAAGTGACACTTCAGTTGATTTATGAAATGCAGAAGGGGAAGTGGCAGTCTGTTCTCTCTCTCCTGTCACCATTTTGGGTGATGTTGTTGATGGCTCTTGAGAAGCCACTTGATCAGTAACATCTGAAATGGAAGCAACCGATGGAGTCTCAGTGCTGAACAGTGAAGACACAATTAGGGATGGAATCTTTTTTGTTTGCATTGAAAGTGAAGAAGCTGTTGCCTCTAGAGTTTGTTCACTTGAACTCTCTGCAGATGTTTCCACTGAGCTTGAGTCTGTAGAAGATGCAGCCTCAACAACTGCAGTTTCTTCTTCAGGTTTTGCAGATCTATCAGTTGTATGTTTGGGAGTTGTATATTCAACCCCAGCAGGCTCTGTTCCTTTAGAATATACGGTTTCATCTGTAGGATTGGACGTTATTGCAGCATTGGTAGATGTTTTACTATCTTCGACTGTGCTACCTTCAGCATCAGTTAAAACTTCTTTGGTTATAGGGGCTTGGCTTTGTGCTTCAGCTGTCTTATCTTTCAGTGACATGGTTGTAACTCCAGTGTGGGAAATCACATCACTAGATTCAAAGTGCTGGCTTGACTCCTCACTGGGTAACATTGGGCTTGTTGTGGCCAACACAGTTTTCTCAGAGGAGATTTCAATGTGGGGATGTTGAGTGAACGTGATCTCAGACCTGGCCTGTTGGAAAGACACCTCAGATAGTGTTGTATCAGGTTCTGGTAAATAAGTGGTAACAAACTGAACCATCACATCAGGCTTTGAAGTGCTTTGTAGAGAAGACACTGTTGATGTAGAAATTGATTCCTTTGTAGATATAGAGGCGATGTGGTGATCCCTTGTGCTTTCTCCATGTGCTGGGGTTGACATTGCACCATCGGTAGGGGTTGAAACTGTTTCTGACAATGATTCTTTGACTACCACTGTGGTTATCTCACTCATTTGAGTTCCATCCTCTGGGGTCATTGTGGTGGGTTTCTCTGTGCTGAACTGAGGTAAGACTGAAGTGGCTACAGTATTTTCCCTCTCAGTTGTCAATGTCTTAGACGATGTAGTTGTGGTATCTGATATCTCATCCCCAGAGCCCCCCTCCCCTACAGCATCTGTGTTACTTGTCACTAAAAATGTATCTGTGCTGTAGGGAGGAGGTGATGTTTTTGTGGACGTTTGGTCTCTTATACTGTGCAGAGGAGCAACTGTCTGTGTCACAGGCTTTGTCACAGTGTAATCATCTAACCTATCCTTCCCAGTAACATCAGGAGATGATGTGACAGTTGGCTTATTTGTGCTATAAAGACTGGAAGCAGCATGTGATACTGGAATTGCAGTCTCCCCGGTGGCAGGTTCAGGTGAGGTAACTGAAAATGTTATCGGTTCTGCCTTCAATGTTAAAGTTGTTAGTATACCAGAAGTTTGATAACTTGAAGTGCCTGTATCATTAACGACTTCGAGTGCTGTGTCAGATGGTTTTACTGTGCTATAGAGAGAAGAGGAAGCACTTGTTGGTGACTTTGCAAAGTCTCCTGCGGAAGTTCCAGGTGAGGTTGGTGATATGTGATCTGCCTTATCTGTTGTAACTACGCCCTCAGTGAACATACTCTGATTTTGGTCACCTGGAATTCCCTCATCTGTATGTCCTGTATCAGGGGCAACAGTTGGTTTTTCAGTGCTGTACAGTAAAGAGGCTGTAGATGTCCTTGTTTTTTCAGATGCTCTCCATCCATCCACAGAGGACCCTGAAGTTGTCTCAGAAGATGAGTCATCATCAGATGCTTTACTGGTTGATTTTACTGTTTCCCCTTCTGCAACTGAAGGTACAGCAGATTGCATAGAAATGGTTGCAGTTGCACTTAAGGTTCCATCTGTTGTGCCATGACGTGTGGCTGTAATTGCTATGGGTGAGGAGGTCATGGATTTTTCTTTTTCAACTGTGCTGATCATATACTCCTCACTGGACACTGGTGTGCTTGGGTCTGTTATTTCAGTTAAAGTTTGAGAAGGCAAAGATGATGAAGTGGCAATCTCAATGATAGACTCAGTGACATTATCAGCAGTGTCCTTGCCTGATAAATCATCCTCCTCAAGCTCTGGAACTGGTTTGGTATGACTCTGAATAGGAAATACAGTATACGGTGTAGTTAAATCATATGTTTCTTGAGAGCTTGACTTTGTGGACAGAGTGGTAGCTGGGGTGGCCTGTGTTTCAGATGTAACAGCCTCTTCACTGGATGTCTCAATTGTAGACACACCTTCCGCAGTTGATGGTTTTGAAGTGGGTGGTAAATATTCAGAAGATGTTGAGGCTATTGACGATTCAGTGGTTGAGGTTGCATGTAAAGTTACTGGTGTAGGAGTAAAGAAGGTAGTACTATCAGTCCCTGAACCCTCTGATTCTTCTGTTACTTCCAACATTTGAGTCATTGTAACTGGTGTGACACCTCCGGCTTCCTCTGTCTGAATAGTTGGGTAAAATGAAGAAGAGGGAACTATGGAGATAGTATCTGCATTAATAATATTATCATCCTTGATAATAAGCTCAGGAGTGGGGCTGCCTTCCTTCATACTGTCTGTAACTGCAGAGAACAGGGCATCTTCATCGTTTGCATCTTCTGTGAATATGATGGTTGTGCTGGTTGATGGTTTAGACACATGTAGGACCATTGTAGGTGTTTGTTCAGTTAGGTCAGTCTTGCTTTGGCTGCTACTGGGAGTAATGATCACGACCTGTTGGTCTGTAATGCTATGATATATAATGGAGGGAATAGGGGTGGACATCTGTGTCAATCCATCTTGCTTATGTTCACTACTAGAGCTTACTTTGGGGAAGTAAACTGTAGAGTGATCAGGAACTGAAGCTCCAATTGTATGGGGTGACATTGTTGTATAGGAGGATTGTGTTATGTGCTCAGCTACGGTAACTGCATCTTTCCCAATGCTCGAAACAGAAGTGAGGGGTCTTTCTGTATCTGGAGAAATTTCACCCTCCTGTGAGGAAACCTGCTCATCAGAGGATGGTGTCACTGACACAAAGGTTTCGGTTTCACCTGTTGCTTCTCCAAAAGTGACGCTCTCCCTCACTGATGGCTTTGAGGTGAACATCTCAGTGGTTTGGTCACTCTCTCTCTCTGTCAAAGTAAAGACTGAACTGTGTATTAAGTTATCAGTTGTAGATAGAGATATGTTAACCGACTGGGCAGATGTGACAGCATATACTGTTGTTATGTTTGGCTTCACAGTGCTGTAGAGAGAAGAAGATGCAGTTACAGTAGATTTTGAAATATCAGATGGTCCACTTTCATGCGATGCTGTTGTTGTTTTAGGTTTCTCTGTGCTGAACAGGGAAGAGGCTGTACTCTTTATTTCTTTATCTTCATTATCCAATAAAGCTGAAAATGTAACCAATGTGACAGTAGGTTTTTGTGTAATAATGTCATTAGTGGACTTATCTGTTGTTTGGTCACTTGAGCTCTCATCAGTGATGGTAGCAGCACTAGATGACAACATGATTACTTTTGTAGCTGCTACAGCAATGGACATCTCAGGATAACTTGTGACTGATCCATCGGAAAGGTCAGCACCTGAACTCTCATCCTCTACTGCAGAGTCATCTGTGAAGACCCCACTGCCCTGCTCAGTAATGTAAATCACATTGCTTGTAATGTGTGGTGATTGAGTTGAAGACATGAATTCCTTGGTAAGCTGTGTACTGGAGTGAGTCGAGGGTGCAGCACTTAACATGTCAGATGTGCCCTCAGTGTCATCTATTTCAGTCTCATCAGTGGCTACGATAAATTCATCCTGGGGTTTTGTGGTAGTCTCAGTGGATACCTCTGCACCAGATCCGTATGGACTAGACTCCAAATCCTCCTCGTCAGGTGAGCCACCAGAGTTCTCCATGTCAATGAAAGTAGAGGTTTCCTTTGAGGCATACACTGGTACACTTGGGATTGCCATGGGTTGTGAGGCTCCAAATGCATATGGACTTGTTGGGGTTGTAAATTCTCCATCACTTGAACTTTCTTCCTCAACAAATGTGGATAGAGTTGATGGTTTAAATGTAGGTCATTATTAGGTTGTTTGTTTTACAGAGGGTTGATTAGTGACTGTTGGCGTTTCTAAAGGAGTTTTATCTGTGGATGCAGATGTAGCTTCTCCTGAGCCCTCCATTTCAGTAAAATCCTCACTTTGTAAGTCAGACACTGATGCTGTCATTTCCTCAATTGTGGCAGTAAAGTGGATAGCATCTGTAGACTCCTCGGTCATGAGCTGTGGTGAGGTTGATGATTCAACACCAGGCTGTGATGTGCTCTGAGTCTCAGACATCTGAATTTCAGCTTTTGCTGTAGAGAATGGGAATTTGCTTTGAGATTCACTGGATGCAATTGGTGGTACTGGTGTTGGTTTCTCAGTACTGTAGAGAGAAGAAGCTATTGTTACATGAGATTTAAAAAAATCAGTTGTTTCAGTTTCACCTGATGAGGTTGTCAATAGCGTCCTGTCTGTGTTAATTATTGAAGACACTGCTACGCTTGATGTTTCTTTTGTAAGAACCTCTGTAGGAGTGACTGATGTTTCATCTGTTGCAGTGCTCTTTGTTGTTTCTAAAATTACTGCTGCTGGTGTCTCTGTACTGAACATGGAAGAAACAGAAGTAGTAGCAACATCAGCTGAACCCTCTAAATCAATGAATAATGACGTTGAGTCTTTGGTAAAATCAGAACTTGTAGGCTTGACAGTTGTTGTCACAAATGCAGGCAAGGATTCAATCAATGTTATTTCAGTGGTGATAATGGAGTCCACTTCCTCATCTGGAACAGATGTAAGTCTTTTGTTACTGTGCAGAGATGAAGTAATATGTGTTATTGTAGTTGAAGCTGCTGCATTTGCAACAGTTGTAATCACAGGTTTCTCTGTGCTGAATACAGAAGATGATGAGATGTCAGTAGGAGACACTGATGGTTCTGCTGTAATTGATGGCAGTTTTGTCTCATCTGTTTCAGGACTCTCTGTTGTTCCAATTGGCATTGCTGTTGGTGCATCAGTGCTGTAGAGTGAAGATGTACCAGTGACAGAAGAGGTAGGGCCGTAGCCGTATTCTGCTGCTGTATTAACAATGGAAGTGTTCTCTGTCTTTTCAGTAACAGCAGAGAGTGAGGACTTCTCTGTGTGAGCTGTGACGGCACTGCCTTGATCGCCAAATGGAAGTGATGTTGACTTTTCAGTGATAAACAACGAAGAGGCTGTAGGAACTGAAGTATCTTTGGTGGACATGTCAGTAGTCTGATCTCCTGAGCTCTCTTCATCAGTTGTTGAGAAAGTAGAACTTGCCTCTGGTTTTACTGGTGCTTTCTCAGTCTGACTTGTGGTTACCTTCTCTTGTGTTTCAGTTGAAACAGGTGTTGGTTTGTCAGTACTGTATAGTGATGAAGCTCTAGTGACAGCTGATTTTGAAGAATACATTGTTTCAGTTGCATGCGATGCTGTGACTGATGGTGACTCTGTACTCAACAATGATGTTTTACTACTAATATCTTCATCCTCAATGCCTGTAACAGCAGATGATGTAACAGGAGATGTTGCTGTTGGTGCATCAGTGCTGTAGAGAGACGATTTAGCTGTGACAGAGGAGGTCTGAATGAACATGTCTTGGGTTTGACCACTTGAGCCTTCGTCTTCTGTTATTGGGAAAGTAGAACTTGCCTCTGGTGTTACTGGTGCTTTCTCAGTCTGACTTGTGGTTACCTTCTCTTGTGTTTCAGTTGAAACTGATGTTGGTTTCTCAGTACTGTATAGTGATGAAGCTCTTGTGACAGCTGTTTTTGAAGTATACATTATCTCAGTTTCTTGTGATGCTGTGACTGATGTTGATTCTGTACTCAACAATGATGTAACAGGAGATGTTGCTGTTGGTGTCTTAGTGCTGTAGAGAGACGATTTAGCTGTGACAGAGGAGGTCTGAATGAACATGTCTTGGGTTTGACCACTTGAGCCTTCTTCTTCTGCTGTTGGGGAAGTAGAACTTGCCTCTGGTGCTATTGATGCTTTCTCAGTCTCACTTGTGGTTACAGTCTCTTGTGTTTCAGTTGACACTGATGTTGGTTTCTCAGTACTGTAGGCAGATGAAGCTGTAATAACCACTGGCTTTGGAGTTACACTTATTTCAGTCTCCTGTGATGCTGTCACTGATTTAGTCTCAGTGCTTAACATTGAGGACAGTGTGCTTGCCATAATTAAGAACTCTCCAGTGAAATCAACACTGCTGTCTCTAGATTGTTCAGTATGAATGGTAGTGTGAAGTGACGTGGAGGCTGTTTTAGGGCTTATGGTTGGTCCGTCGAATGAAGGAATGGACTCCACCATTGTATGCTCACTGCTGATGAGATCATCTGCAAAGTCCGTAACAACAGAGGATATAACAGAAGCCCAACTCGGTAACACTGTTATTGAGCTTGTGAGTGTCTCATCAGAGGATGGAGAAACAGATGGTTCTGCTGTAATTGATGGCCGTTTTGTATCATCTGTTTCAGGACTCTCTGTTCTTCCAATTGGCATTGCTGTTGGTGCCTCAGTGCCGTAGAGAGACGATTTAGCTGTGACAGAGGAGGTCTGAATGAACATGTCTTGGGTTTGACTAACTGAGCCTTCTTCTTCTGTTGTTGGTAAAGTAGAACTTGCGTCTGGTGTTACTGATGGTTTCTGAGTCTGACTTGAGGTTACTTTCTCTTGTATTTCGGTTGAAACTGATGTTGGTTTATCAGTACTGTATAGTGATGAAGCTCCAGTGACAGTTGCTTTTGAAGTATTCCTTTTTTCAGTTTCTTGCGATGCAGTGACTGATGTTGATTCTGTACTCAACAATGATGTGTTACTGCTAACATCTGACACAGAAGATGATAGAACAGGAGATGTTGCTGTTGGTACATCAGTGCTGTAGAGAGACGATTTAGCTGTGACAGAGGAGATCTGAATGAACATGTCTTGGGTTTGACCACTTGAGCCTTCTTCTTCTGTTATTGGGAAAGTAGAACTTGCCTCTGGTGTTATTGATGCTTTATCAGTCTGACTTGTGGTTACCTTCTCTTGCGTTTCAGTTGAAACTGGTGTTGGTTTCTCAGTACTGTATAATGATGAAGCTCTAGTGACAGCTGCTTTTGAAGTATACATTGTTTCAGTTTCTTGCGATGCTGTGACTGATGTTGATTCTGTACTCAACAATGATGTGTTACTACTAATGTCTGACACAGAAGATGATGTAACAGGAGATGTTGCTGTTGGTGTCTCAGTGCTGTAGAGAGACGATTTAGCTGTGACAGAGGAGGTCTGAATGAACATGTCTTGGGTTTGACCACTTGAGCCTTCTTCTTCTGTTATTGGGAAAGTAGAACTTGCCTCTGGTGTTATTGATGCTTTATCAGTCTGACTTGTGGTTACCTTCTCTTGCGTTTCAGTTGAAACTGATGTTGGTTTCTCAGTACTGTATAGTGATGAAGCTCTAGTGACAGCTGTTTTTGAAGAATACATTATTTCAGTTTCTTGCGATGCTGTGACTGATGTTGGTTCTGTACTCAACAATGATGTGTTGCTACTAATGTCTGAAACAGCAGATGATGTAACAGGAGATGTTGCTGTTGGTTCCTCAGTGCTGTAGAGAGACGATTTAGCTGTGACAGAGGAGGTCTGAATGAACATGTCTTGGGTTTGACGACCTGAGCCTTCTTCTTCTGCTGTTGGGGAAGTAAAATTTGCATCTGGTGTTATTGATGCTTTCTCAATCTCACTTGTGGTTACAGTCTCTTGTGTTTCAGTTGACACTGATGTTGGTTTCTCAGTACTGTAGGCAGATGAAGCTGTAATAACCACTGGCTTTGGAGTTACACTTATTTCAGTCTCCTGTGATGCTGTCACTGATTTAGTCTCAGTGCTTAACATTGAGGACAGTGTGCTTGCCATAATTAAGAACTCTCCAGTGAAATCAACACTGCTGTCTCTAGATTGTTCAGTATGAATGGTAGTGTGAAGTGACGTGGATGCTGTTTTAGGGCTTATGGTTGATCCGTCGAATGAAGGAATGGACTCCACCATTGTATGCTCACTGCTGATGAGATCATCTGCAAAGTCCGTAACAACAGAGGATATAACAGAAGCCCAACTTGGTAACACTGTTATTGAGCTTGTGCGTGTCTCATCAGAGGATGGAGAAACAGATGGTTCTGCTGTAATTGATGGCCGTTTTGTATCATCTGTTTCAGGACTCTCTGTTCTTCCAATTGGCATTGCTGTTGGTGCCTCAGTGCTGTAGAGAGACGATTTAGCTGTGACAGAGGAGGTCTGAATGAACATGTCTTGGGTTTGACCACCTGAGCCTTCTTCTTCTGTTGTTGGTAAAGTAGAACTTGCGTCTGGTGTTACTGATGGTTTCTGAGTCTGACTTGAGGTTACCTTTTCTTGTATTTCGGTTGAAACTGATGTTGGTTTATCAGTACTGTAGGCAGATGAAGCTGTAATAACCACTGGCTTTGGAGTTACACTTATTTCAGTCTCCTGTGATGCTGTCACTGATTTAGTCTCAGTGCTTAACATTGAGGACAGTGTGCTTGCCATAATTAAGAACTCTCCAGTGAAATCAACACTGCTGTCTCTAGATTGTTCAGTATGAATGGTAGTGTGAAGTGACGTGGAGGCTGTTTTAGGGCTTATGGTTGGTCCGTCGAATGAAGGAATGGACTCCACCATTGTATGCTCACTGCTGATGAGATCATCTGCAAAGTCCGTAACAACAGAGGATATAACAGAAGCCCAACTTGGTAACACTGTTATTGAGCTTGTGAGTGTCTCATCAGAGGATGGAGAAACAGATGGTTCTGCTGTAATTGATGGCCGTTTTGTATCATCTGTTTCAGGACTCTCTGTTCTTCCAATTGGCATTGCTGTTGGTGCCTCAGTGCTGTAGAGAGACGATTTAGCTGTGACAGAGGAGGTCTGAATGAACATGTCTTGGGTTTGACCACCTGAGCCTTCTTCTTCTGTTGTTGGTAAAGTAGAACTTGCGTCTGGTGTTACTGATGGTTTCTGAGTCTGACTTGAGGTTACCTTTTCTTGTATTTCGGTTGAAACTGATGTTGGTTTATCAGTACTGTATAATGATGAAGCTCCAGTGACAGTTGCTTTTGAAGTATTCCTTTTTTCAGTTTCTTGCGATGCAGTGACTGATGTTGATTCTGTACTCAACAATGATGTGTTACTGCTAACGTCTGACACAGAAGATGATAGAACAGGAAATGTTGCTGTTGGTACATCAGTGCTGTAGAGAGACGATTTAGCTGTGACAGAGGAGGTCTGAATGAACATGTCTTGGGTTTGACCACTTGAGCCTTCTTCTTCTGTTATTGGGAAAGTAGAACTTGCCTCTGGTGTTATTGATGCTTTATCAGTCTGACTTGTGGTTACCTTCTCTTGCGTTTCAGTTGAAACTGGTGTTGGTTTCTCAGTACTGTATCGTGATGAAGCTCTAGTGACAGCTGCTTTTGAAGTATACATTGTTTCAGTTTCTTGCGATGCTGTGACTGATGTTGATTCTGTACTCAACAATGATGTGTTGCTAATAATGTCTGAAACAGCAGATGATGTAACAGGAGATGTTGCTGTTGGTGTCTCAGTGCTGTAGAGAGACGATTTAGCTGTGACAGAGGAGGTCTGAATGAACATGTCTTGGGTTTGACCACTTGAGCCTTCTTCTTCTGTTATTGGGAAAGTAGAACTTGCCTCTGGTGTTATTGATGCTTTATCAGTCTGACTTGTGGTTACCTTCTCTTGCGTTTCAGTTGAAACAGGTGTTGGTTTCTCAGTACTGTATAATGATGAAGCTCTAGTGACAGCTGCTTTTGAAGTATACATTGTTTCGGTTTCTTGCGATGCTGTGACTGATGTTTGTTCTGTACTCAACAATGATGTGTTGCTACTAATGTCTGAAACAGCAGATGATGTAACAGGAGATGTTGCTGTTGATTCCTCAGTGCTGTAGAGAGACGATTTAGCTGTGACAGAGGAGGTCTGAATGAACATGTCTTGGGTTTGACCACTTGAGCCTTCTTCTTCTGTTATTGGGAAAGTAGAACTTGCCTCTGGTGTTATTGATGATTTATCAGTCTGACTTGTGGTTACCTTCTCTTGCGTTTCAGTTGAAACAGGTGTTGGTTTCTCAGTACTGTATAATGATGAAGCTCCAGTGACAGCTGCTTTTGAAGTATTCCTTTTTTCAGTTTCTTGCAATGCTGTGACTGATGTTGATTCTGTACTCAACAATGATGTGATACTACCAATATTTTCATCCTCAATGCCTGAAACAGCAGATGATGTAACAGGAGATGTTGCTGTTGGTGCCTCGGTGCTGTAGAGAGACGATTTAGCTGTGACAGAGAAGGTCTGAATGAACATGTCTTGGGTTTGACCACCTGAGCCTTCTTCTTCTGTTGTTGGGAAAGTGGAACTTGCCTCTTTTGTTATTGATGCTTTCCCTGACTGACTTGTGGTTACAGTCACTTGTTTTTCAGTTGACACTGATGTTGGTTTCTCAGTACTGTAGGGAGATGAAGCTGTAATAACCACTGGCTTTGCAGTAACACTTATTTCAGTCTCCTGTGATGCTGTCACTGATTTAGTCTCAGTGCTTAACATTGAGGACAGTGTGCTTGCCATAGTTAAGAACTCTCCAGTGAAATCAACACTGCTGTCTCTAGATTGTTCGGTATGAGTGGTTGTGTGAAGTGACTTGGAGGCTGTTTTAGGGCTCATGGTTGGTACGGTGAATGAAGGAATGGACTCCACCATTGTAGGCTTACTGCTTATAACATAATCTGCAAAGTCCGTAATAACAGAGGATATAACAGAAGCCCAACTTGGAGTCGATGGTTTTGAGCGTGTGAGTGTCTCATCAGAAGATGGAGAAACAGATGGTTCTGCTGTAATTGATGTCCATTTTGTCACATCTGTTTTAGGACTCTCTGTTGTACTAATTGGCATTGCTGTTGGTGCATCAGTGCTGTAGAGTGAAGATGTTCCAGTGACAGAAGAGGTAGGAGTGGACATGTCAGTTGTTTGTTCACCTGAGCCGTATTCTGCTGCTGTATTGACAATGGAAGTGTTCTCTGTCTTTTCAGTAACAGCAGAGAGTGAGGACTTCTCTGTGTGAGCTGTGACAGCACTGCCTTGATCGCCAAATGGAAGTGATGTTGACTTCTCAGTACTAAACAAAGAAGAGGCTGTAGGAACTGTAATATTGTTGCTGGACATGTCAGTTGTCTGCTTTCCTGAGCTCTCTTTATCTGTTGTTGAGAAAGTAGAACTTGCCTCTTGTATTACTGATGCTTTCTCAGTCTGACTTGTGGTTACCTTCTCTTTTATTTCAGTTGAAACTGGTGTTGGTTTCTCAGTACCGTAGAGTGATGAAGCTCTGGTGACAGCTACTTTTGAAGTATACATTGTTTCAGTTTCATGCGATGCTGTGACTGATGTTGACTCTGTACTCAACAATGATGTTGTACTTCTAATATCTTCATCCTCAATGCCTGAAACAGCAGATGATGTAACAGGAGATGTTACTGTTGGTGCCTCAGTGCTGTAGAGAGACGATTTAGCTGTGACAGAGGAGGTCTGAATGAAAATGTCTTGGGTTTGAACACCTGAGCCTTCTTCTTCTGTTGTTGGTAAAGTAGAACTTGCGTCTGATGTTACTGATGCTTTCTCAGTCCGACTTGTGGTTACTTTCTCTTTTATTTCAGTTGAAACTGGTGTTGGTTTCTCAGTACTGTATAGTGATGAAGCTCTAGTGACAGCTGCTTTTGAAGTATACATTGTTTCAGTTTCATGCGATGCTGTGACTGATGATGACTCTGTACTCAACAATGATGTTTTACTACTAATATCTTCATCAACAGGAGATGTTGCTGTTGGTGCCTCGGTGCTGTAGAGAGACGATTTAGCTGTGACAGAGGAGGTCTGAATGAACATGTCTTGGGTTTGACGACCTGAGCCTTCTTCTTCTGTTGTTGGTAAAGTAGAACTTGACTCTGGTATTATTGATGCTTTCTCAGTCTCAATTGTGGTTACAGTCTCTTGTGTTTCAGTTGACACTGATGTTGGTTTCTCAGTACTGTAGGGAGATGAAGCTGTAATAACCACTGGCTTTGCAGTAACACTTTTTTCAGTCTCCTGTGATGCTGTCACTGATTTAGTCTCAGTGCTTAACATTGAGGACAGTGTGCTTGCCATAATTAAGAACTCTCCAGTGAAATCAACACTGCTGTCTCTAGATTGTTCAGTATGCGTGGTAGTGTGAAGTGACGTGGAGGCTGTTATCAGGCTTATGGTTGGTCCGTCGAATGAAGGAATGGACTCCACCATTGTATGCTCACTGCTGATGAGATCATCTGCAAAGTCTGTAACAACAGAGGATATAACAGAAGCCCAACTTGGAGACATTGTTATTGAGCTTGTGAGTGTCTCATCAGAGGATGGAGAAACAGATGGTTCTGCTGTAATTGATGGCCGTTTTGTATCATCTGTTTCAGGACTCTCTGTTCTTCCAATTGGCATTGCTGTTGGTGCCTCAGTGCTGTAGAGAGACGATTTAGCTGTGACAGAGGAGGTCTGAATGAACATGTCTTGGGTTTGACCACCTGAGCCTTCTTCTTCTGTTGTTGGTAAAGTAGAACTTGCGTCTGGTGTTACTGATGGTTTCTGAGTCTGACTTGAGGTTACCTTTTCTTGTATTTCGGTTGAAACTGATGTTGGTTTATCAGTACTGTATAGTGATGAAGCTCCAGTGACAGTTGCTTTTGAAGTATTCCTTTTTTCAGTTTCTTGCGATGCAGTGACTGATGTTGATTCTGTACTCAACAATGATGTGTTACTGCTAACGTCTGACACAGAAGATGATAGAACAGGAAATGTTGCTGTTGGTACATCAGTGCTGTAGAGAGACGATTTAGCTGTGACAGAGGAGATCTGAATGAACATGTCTTGGGTTTGACCACTTGAGCCTTCTTCTTCTGTTATTGGGAAAGTAGAACTTGCCTCTGGTGTTATTGATGCTTTATCAGTCTGACTTGTGGTTACCTTCTCTTGCGTTTCAGTTGAAACTGGTGTTGGTTTCTCAGTACTGTATAATGATGAAGCTCTAGTGACAGCTGCTTTTGAAGTATACATTGTTTCAGTTTCTTGCGATGCTGTGACTGATGTTGATTCTGTACTCAACAATGATGTGTTACTACTAATATCTGACACAGAAGATGATGTAACAGGAGATGTTGCTGTTGGTGTCTCAGTGCTGTAGAGAGACGATTTAGCTGTGACAGAGGAGGTCTGAATGAACATGTCTTGGGTTTGACCACTTGAGCCTTCTTCTTCTGTTATTGGGAAAGTAGAACTTGCCTCTGGTGTTATTGATGCTTTCTCAGTCTGACTTGTGGTTACCTTCTCTTTTATTTCAGTTGAAACTGGTGTTGGTTTCTCAGTACTGTATAATGATGAAGCTCTGGTGACAGCTACTTTTGAAGTATACATTGTTTCAGTTTCATGCGATGCTGTGACTGATGTTGACTCTGTACTCAACAATGATGTTGTACTTCTAATATCTTCATCCTCAATGCCTGAAACAGCAGATGATGTAACAGCAGATGTTGCTGTTGGTACCTCAGTGCTGTAGAGAGACGATTTAGCTGTGACAGAGGAGGTCTGAATGAATATGTCTTGGGTTTGACCACCTGAGCCTTCTTCTTCTGTTGTTGATAAAGTAGAACTTGCGTCTGGTGTTACTGAGGCTTTCTCAGTCTGACTTGTGGTTACTTTCTCTTTTATTTCAGTTGAAACTGGTGTTGGTTTCTCAGTACTGTATAGTGATGAAGATCTAGTGACAGCTGCTTTTGAAGTATACATTGTTTCAGTTTCATGCGATGCTGTGCCTGATGATGACTCTGTACTCAACAATGATGTTTTACTACTAATATCTTCATCAACAGGAGATGTTGCTGTTGGTGCCTCGGTGCTGTAGAGAGACGATTTAGCTGTGACAGAGGAGGTCTGAATGAACATGTCTTGGGTTTGACCACCTGAGCCTTCTTCTTCTGTTGTTGGTAAAGTAGAACTTGACTCTGGTGTTATTGATGCTTTATCAGTCTCACTTGTGGTTACAGTCTCTTGTGTTTCAGTTGACACTGATGTTGGTTTCTCAGTACTGTAGGGAGATGAAGCTGTAATAACCACTGGCTTTGCAGTAACACTTTTTTCAGTCTCCTGTGATGCTGTCACTGATTTAGTCTCAGTGTTTAACATTGAGGACAGTGTGCTTGCCATAATTAAGAACTCTCCAGTGAAATCAACACTGCTGTCTCTAGATTGTTCAGTATGCGTGGTAGTGTGAAGTGACGTGGAGGCTGTTATCGGGCTTATGGTTGGTCCGTCGAATGAAGGAATGGACTCCACCATTGTATGCTCACTGCTGATGAGATCATCTGCAAAGTCTGTAACAACAGAGGATATTACAGAAGCCCAACTTGGAGACATTGTTATTGAGCTTGTGAGTGTCTCATCAGAGGATGGAGAAACAGATGGTTCTGCTGTAATTGATGGCCGTTTTGTATCATCTGTTTCAGGACTCTCTGTTCTTCCAATTGGCATTGCTGTTGGTGCCTCAGTGCTGTAGAGAGACGATTTAGCTGTGACAGAGGAGGTCTGAATGAACATGTCTTGGGTTTGACCACCTGAGCCTTCTTCTTCTGTTGTTGGTAAAGTAGAACTTGCGTCTGGTGTTACTGATGGTTTCTGAGTCTGACTTGAGGTTACCTTTTCTTGTATTTCGGTTGAAACTGATGTTGGTTTATCAGTACTGTATAGTGATGAAGCTCTAGTGACAGCTGCTTTTGAAGTATACATTGTTTCAGTTTCTTGCGATGCAGTGACTGATGTTGATTCTGTACTCAACAATGATGTGTTACTGCTAACGTCTGACACAGAAGATGATAGAACAGGAAATATTGCTGTTGGTACATCAGTGCTGTAGAGAGACGATTTAGCTGTGACAGAGGAGGTCTGAATGAACATGTCTTGGGTTTGACCACTTGAGCCTTCTTCTTCTGTTATTGGGAAAGTAGAACTTGCCTCTGGTGTTATTGATGCTTTCTCAGTCTGACTTGTGGTTACCTTCTCTTTTATTTCAGTTGAAACTGGTGTTGGTTTCTCAGTACTGTATAATGATGAAGCTCTGGTGACAGCTACTTTTGAAGTATACATTGTTTCAGTTTCATGCGATGCTGTGACTGATGTTGACTCTGTACTCAACAATGATGTTGTACTTCTAATATCTTCATCCTCAATGCCTGAAACAGCAGATGATGTAACAGCAGATGTTGCTGTTGGTACCTCAGTGCTGTAGAGAGACGATTTAGCTGTGACAGAGGAGGTCTGAATGAATATGTCTTGGGTTTGACCACCTGAGCCTTCTTCTTCTGTTGTTGATAAAGTAGAACTTGCGTCTGGTGTTACTGATGCTTTCTCAGTCTGACTTGTGGTTACTTTCTCTTTTATTTCAGTTGAAACTGGTGTTGGTTTCTCAGTACTGTATAGTGATGAAGATCTAGTGACAGCTGCTTTTGAAGTATACATTGTTTCAGTTTCATGCGATGCTGTGACTGATGATGACTCTGTACTCAACAATGATGTTTTACTACTAATATCTTCATCAACAGGAGATGTTGCTGTTGGTGCCTCGGTGCTGTAGAGAGACGATTTAGCTGTGACAGAGGAGGTCTGAATGAACATGTCTTGGGTTTGACCACCTGAGCCTTCTTCTTCTGTTGTTGGTAAAGTAGAACTTGACTCTGGTGTTATTGATGCTTTATCAGTCTCACTTGTGGTTACAGTCTCTTGTGTTTCAGTTGACACTGATGTTGGTTTCTCAGTACTGTAGGGAGATGAAGCTGTAATAACCACTGGCTTTGCAGTAACACTTTTTTCAGTCTCCTGTGATGCTGCCACTGATTTAGTCTCAGTGCTTAACATTGAGGACAGTGTGCTTGCCATAATTAAGAACTCTCCAGTGAAATCAACACTGCTGTCTCTAGATTGTTCAGTATGCGTGGTAGTGTGAAGTGACGTGGAGGCTGTTATCGGGCTTATGGTTGGTCCGTCGAATGAAGGAATGGACTCCACCATTGTATGCTCACTGCTGATGAGATCATCTGCAAAGTCTGTAACAACAGAGGATATAACAGAAGCCCAACTTGGAGACATTGTTATTGAGCTTGTGAGTGTCTCATCAGAGGATGGAGAAACAGATGGTTCTGCTGTAATTGATGGCCGTTTTGTATCATCTGTTTCAGGACTCTCTGTTCTTCCAATTGGCATTGCTGTTGGTGCCTCAGTGCTGTAGAGAGCCGATTTAGCTGTGACAGAGGAGGTCTGAATGAACATGTCTTGGGTTTGACCACCTGAGCCTTCTTCTTCTGTTGTTGGTAAAGTAGAACTTGCGTCTGGTGTTACTGATGGTTTCTGAGTCTGACTTGAGGTTACCTTTTCTTGTATTTCGGTTGAAACTGATGTTGGTTTATCAGTACTGTATAGTGATGAAGCTCCAGTGACAGCTGCTTTTGAAGTATACATTGTTTCAGTTTCTTGCGATGCTGTGACTGATGTTGATTCTGTACTCAACAATGATGTGTTGCTAATAATGTCTGAAACCGCAGATGATGTAACAGGAGATGTTGCTGTTGGTGTCTCAGTGCTGTAGAGTGACGATTTAGCTGTGACAGAGGAGGTCTGAATGAACATGTCTTGGGTTTGACCACTTGAGCCTTCTTCTTCTGTTATTGGGAAAGTAGAACTTGCCTCTGGTGTTATTGATGCTTTATCAGTCTGACTTGTGGTTACCTTCTCTTGCGTTTCAGTTGAAACAGGTGTTGGTTTCTCAGTACTGTATAATGATGAAGCTCTAGTGACAGCTGCTTTTGAAGTATACATTGTTTCAGTTTCTTGCGATGCTGTGACTGATGTTGGTTCTGTACTCAACAATGATGTGTTGCTACTAATGTCTGAAACAGCAGATGATGTAACAGGAGATGTTGCTGTTGATTCCTCAGTGCTGTAGAGAGACGATTTAGCTGTGACAGAGGAGGTCTGAATGAACATGTCTTGGGTTTGACGACCTGAGCCTTCTTCTTCTGCTGTTGGGGAAGTAAAACTTGCCTCTGGTGTTATTGATGCTTTCTCAATCTCACTTGTGGTTACAGTCTCTTGTGTTTCAGTTGACACTGATGTTGGTTTCTCAGTACTGTAGGCAGATGAAGCTGTAATAACCACTGGCTTTGGAGTTACACTTATTTCAGTCTCCTGTGATGCTGTCACTGATTTAGTCTCAGTGCTTAACATTGAGGACAGTGTGCTTGCCATAATTAAGAACTCTCCAGTGAAATCAACACTGCTGTCTCTAGATTGTTCAGTATGAATGGTAGTGTGAAGTGACGTGGAGGCTGTTTTAGGGCCTATGGTTTGTCTGTCGAATGAAGGAATGGACTCCACCATTGTATGCTCACTGCTGATGAGATCATCTGCAAAGTCCGTAACAACAGAGGATGTAACAGAAGCCCAACTTGGTAACACTGTTATTGAGCTTGTGAGTGTCTCATCAGAGGATGGAGAAAAAGATGGTTCTGCTGTAATTGATGGCCGTTTTGTATCATCTGTTTCAGGACTCTCTGTTCTTCCAATTGGCATTGCTGTTGGTGCCTCAGTGCTGTAGAGAGACGATTTAGCTGTGACAGAGGAGGTCTGAATGAACATGTCTTGGGTTTGACCACTTGAGCCTTCTTCTTCTGTTATTGGGAAAGTAGAACTTGCCTCTGGTGTTATTGTTGCTTTATCAGTCTGACTTGTGGTTACCTTCTCTTTTATTTCAGATGAAACTGGTGTTGGTTTCTCAGTACTGTATAATGATGAAGCTCTGGTGACAGCTACTTTTGAAGTATACATTGTTTCAGTTTCATGCGATGCTGTGACTGATGTTGACTCTGTACTGAACAATGATGTTTTACTACTAATGTCTTCATCCTCAATGCCTGAAACAGCAGATGATGTAACAGGAGATGTTGATGTTGGTGCCTCAGTGCTGTAGAGAGACGATTTAGCTGTGACAGAGGAGGTCTGAATGAAAATGTCTTGGGTTTGAACACCTGAGCCTTCTTCTTCTGTTGTTGGTAAAGTAGAACTTACGTCTGCTGTTACTGATGGTTTCTGAGTCTGACTTGAGGTTACCTTTTCTTGAGTTTTGGTTGATCCTGATGTTGGTTTCTCAGTACTGTAGAGTGATGAAGCTCTGGTGACAGCTGCTTTTGAAGTATACATTGTTTCAGTTTCATGCGATGCTGTGACTGATGATGACTCTGTACTCAACAATGATGTTGTACTTCTAATATCTTCATCCTCAATGCCTGAAACAGCAGATGATGTAACAGCAGATGTTGCTGTTGGTACCTCAGTGCTGTAGAGAGACGATTTAGCTGTGACAGAGGAGGTCTGAATGAATATGTCTTGGGTTTGACCACCTGAGCCTTCTTCTTCTGTTGTTGATAAAGTAGAACTTGCGTCTGGTGTTACTGATGCTTTCTCAGTCTGACTTGTGGTTACTTTCTCTTTTATTTCAGTTGAAACTGGTGTTGGTTTCTCAGTACTGTATAGTGATGAAGATCTAGTGACAGCTGCTTTTGAAGTATACATTGTTTCAGTTTCATGCGATGCTGTGACTGATGATGACTCTGTACTCAACAATGATGTTTTACTACTAATATCTTCATCAACAGGAGATGTTGCTGTTGGTGCCTCGGTGCTGTAGAGAGACGATTTAGCTGTGACAGAGGAGGTCTGAATGAACATGTCTTGGGTTTGACCACCTGAGCCTTCTTCTTCTGTTGTTGGTAAAGTAGAACTTGACTCTGGTGTTATTGATGCTTTCTCAGTCTCACTTGTGGTTACAGTCTCTTGTGTTTCAGTTGACACTGATGTTGGTTTCTCAGTACTGTAGGGAGATGAAGCTGTAATAACCACTGGCTTTGCAGTAACACTTTTTTCAGTCTCCTGTGATGCTGTCACTGATTTAGTCTCAGTGCTTAACATTGAGGACAGTGTGCTTGCCATAATTAAGAACTCTCCAGTGAAATCAACACTGCTGTCTCTAGATTGTTCAGTATGCGTGGTAGTGTGAAGTGACGTGGAGGCTGTTATCGGGCTTATGGTTGGTCCGTCGAATGAAGGAATGGACTCCACCATTGTATGCTCACTGCTGATGAGATCATCTGCAAAGTCTGTAACAACAGAGGATATAACAGAAGCCCAACTTGGAGACATTGTTATTGAGCTTGTCAGTGTCTCAGAGGATGGAGAAACAGATGGTTCTGCTATAATTGATGGCCGTTTTGTCTCATCTGTTTCAGGACTCTCTGTTGTACCAATTGGCATTGCTGTTGGTGCATCAGTGCTGTAGAGTGAAGATGTTCCAGTGACAGAAGAGGTAGGAGTGGACATTTCAGTTGTTTGGTCTCCTGAGCCGTATTCTGCTGCTGTAGTGACAATTGAAGTGTTCTCTGTCTTTTCAGTAAGAGCAGAGAGTGAGGACTTCTCTGTGTGAGCTGTGACGGCACTGCCTTGATCGCCAAATGGAAGTGATGTTGACTTCTCAGTGCTAAACAAAGAAGAGGCTGTAGGAACTGAAATATTGTTGCTGGACATGTCAGTCGTCTGCTTTCCTGAGCTCTCTTTATCTGTTGTTGAGAAAGTAGAACTTGCCTCTTGTATTACTGATGCTTTCTCAGTCTGACTTGTGGTTACCTTCTCTTGTGTTTCAGTTGAAACTGGTGTTGGTTTCTCAGTACTGTATAGTGATGAAGTTCTGGTGACAGCTGCTTTTGAAGTATAAATTGTTTCAGTTTCATGCAATGCTGTGACTGATGTTGACTCTGTACTCAACAATGATGTTGTACTTCTAATATCTTCATCCTCAATGCCTGAAACAGCAGATGATGTAACAGAAGATGTTGCTTTTGGTGCATCAGTGCTGTAGAGAGACGATTTAGCTGTGACAGAGGAGGTCGGAATTAACATGTCGTGCAGTTGACCACCTGAGCCTTCTTCTTCTGTTGTTGGTAAAGTAGAACTTGCCTCTGGTGTTACTGATGCTTTCTCAGTCTGACTTGTGGTTACTTTCTCTTCTATTTTAGTTGAAACTGGTGTTGGTTTCTCAGTACTGTATATTGATGAAGCTCTGGTGACAGCTGCTTTTGAAGTATACATTGTTTCAGTTTCATGCGATGCTGTGACTGATGTTGACTCTGTACTCAACAATGATGTTGTACTTCTAATATCTTCATCCTCAATGCCTGAAACAGCAGATGATGTAACAGCCGATGTTGCTGTTGGTACCTCAGTGCTGTAGAGAGACGATTTAGCTGTGACAGAGGAGGTCTGAATGAATATGTCTTGGGTTTGACCACCTGAGCCTTCTTCTTCTGTTGTTGATAAAGTAGAACTTGCGTCTGGTGTTACTGATGCTTTCTCAGTCTGACTTGTGGTTACTTTCTCTTTTATTTCAGTTGAAACTGGTGTTGGTTTCTCAGTACTGTATAGTGATGAAGATCTAGTGACAGCTGCTTTTGAAGTATACATTGTTTCAGTTTCATGCGATGCTGTGACTGATGATGACTCTGTACTCAACAATGATGTTTTACTACTAATATCTTCATCAACAGGAGATGTTGCTGTTGGTGCCTCGGTGCTGTAGAGAGACGATTTAGCTGTGACAGAGGAGGTCTGAATGAACATGTCTTGGGTTTGACCACCTGAGCCTTCTTCTTCTGTTGTTGGTAAAGTAGAACTTGACTCTGGTGTTATTGATGCTTTCTCAGTCTCACTTGTGGTTACAGTCTCTTGTGTTTCAGTTGACACTGATGTTGGTTTCTCAGTACTGTAGGGAGATGAAGCTGTAATAACCACTGGCTTTGCAGTAACACTTTTTTCAGTCTCCTGTGATGCTGTCACTGATTTAGTCTCAGTGCTTAACATTGAGGACAGTGTGCTTGCCATAATTAAGAACTCTCCAGTGAAATCAACACTGCTGTCTCTAGATTGTTCAGTATGCGTGGTAGTGTGAAGTGACGTGGAGGCTGTTATCGGGCTTATGGTTGGTCCGTCGAATGAAGGAATGGACTCCACCATTGTATGCTCACTGCTGATGAGATCATCTGCAAAGTCTGTAACAACAGAGGATATAACAGAAGCCCAACTTGGAGACATTGTTATTGAGCTTGTCAGTGTCTCAGAGGATGGAGAAATAGATGGTTCTGCTATAATTGATGGCCGTTTTGTCTCATCTGTTTCAGGACTCTCTGTTGTACCAATTGGCATTGCTGTTGGTGCATCAGTGCTGTAGAGTGAAGATGTTCCAGTGACAGAAGAGGTAGGAGTGGACATTTCAGTTGTTTGGTCTCCTGAGCCGTATTCTGCTGCTGTAGTGACAATGGAAGTGTTCTCTGTCTTTTCAGTAAGAGCAGAGAGTGAGGACTTCTCTGTGTGAGCTGTGACGGCACTGCCTTGATCGCCAAATGGAAGTGATGTTGACTTCTCAGTGCTAAACAAAGAAGAGGCTGTAGGAACTGAAATATTGTTGCTGGACATGTCAGTCGTCTGCTTTCCTGAGCTCTCTTTATCTGTTGTTGAGAAAGTAGAACTTGCCTCTTGTATTACTGATGCTTTCTCAGTCTGACTTGTGGTTACCTTCTCTTGTGTTTCAGTTGAAACTGGTGTTGGTTTCTCAGTACTGTATAGTGATGAAGCTCTGGTGACAGCTGCTTTTGAAGTATAAATTGTTTCAGTTTCATGCGATGCTGTGACTGATGTTGACTCTGTACTCAACAATGATGTTGTACTTCTAATATCTTCATCCTCAATGCCTGAAACAGCAGATGATGTAACAGGAGATGTTGCTTTTGGTGCATCAGTGCTGTAGAGAGACGATTTAGCTGTGACAGAGGAGGTCTGAATTAACATGTCATGGGTTTGACCACCTGAGCCTTCTTCTTCTGTTGTTGGTAAAGTAGAACTTGCGTCTGGTGTTACTGATGCTTTCTCAGTCTGACTTGTGGTTACTTTCTCTTTTATTTCAGTTGAAACTGGTGTTGGTTTCTCAGTACTGTATAGTGATGAAGTTCTGGTGACAGCTGCTTTTGAAGTATACATTGTTTCAGTTTCATGCGATGCTGTGACTGATGTTGACTCTGTACTCAACAATGATGTTGTACTTCTAATATCTTCATCCTCAATGCCTGAAACAGCAGATGATGTAACAGGAGATGTTGCTGTTGGTGCCTCGGTACTGTAGAGAGACGATTTAGCTGTGACAGAGGAGGTCTGAATGAACATGTCTTGGGTTTGACCACCTGAGCCTTCTTCTTCTGCTTTTGGGGAAGTAGAACTTGACTCTGGTGTTATTGATGCTTTCTCAGTCTCAATTGTGGTTACAGTCTCTTGTGTTTCAGTTGACACTGATGTTGGTTTCTCAGTACTGTAGGGAGATGAAGCTGTAATAACCACTGGCTTTGCAGTAACACTTTTTTCAGTCTCCTGTGATGCTGTCACTGATTTAGTCTCAGTGCTTAACATTGAGGACAGTGTGCTTGCCATAATTAAGAACTCTCCAGTGAAATCAACACTGCTGTCTCTAGATTGTTCAGTATGCGTGGTAGTGTGAAGTGACGTGGAGGCTGTTATCAGGCTTATGGTTGGTCCGTCGAATGAAGGAATGGACTCCACCATTGTATGCTCACTGCTGATGAGATCATCTGCAAAGTCTGTAACAACAGAGGATATAACAGAAGCCCAACTTGGAGACATTGTTATTGAGCTTGTGAGTGTCTCATCAGAGGATGGAGAAACAGATGGTTCTGCTGTAATTGATGGCCGTTTTGTATCATCTGTTTCAGGACTCTCTGTTCTTCCAATTGGCATTGCTGTTGGTGCCTCAGTGCTGTAGAGAGACGATTTAGCTGTGACAGAGGAGGTCTGAATGAACATGTCTTGGGTTTGACCACCTGAGCCTTCTTCTTCTGTTGTTGGTAAAGTAGAACTTGCGTCTGGTGTTACTGATGGTTTCTGAGTCTGACTTGAGGTTACCTTTTCTTGTATTTCGGTTGAAACTGATGTTGGTTTATCAGTACTGTATAGTGATGAAGCTCCAGTGACAGTTGCTTTTGAAGTATACATTGTTTCAGTTTCTTGCGATGCTGTGACTGATGTTGATTCTGTACTCAACAATGATGTGTTACTACTAATATCTGACACAGAAGATGATGTAACAGGAGATGTTGCTGTTGGTGTCTCAGTGCTGTAGAGAGACGATTTAGCTGTGACAGAGGAGGTCTGAATGAACATGTCTTGGGTTTGACCACTTGAGCCTTCTTCTTCTGTTATTGGGAAAGTAGAACTTGCCTCTGGTGTTATTGATGCTTTCTCAGTCTGACTTGTGGTTACCTTCTCTTTTATTTCAGTTGAAACTGGTGTTGGTTTCTCAGTACTGTATATTGATGAAGCTCTGGTGACAGCTACTTTTGAAGTATACATTGTTTCAGTTTCATGCGATGCTGTGACTGATGTTGACTCTGTACTCAACAATGATGTTGTACTTCTAATATCTTCATCCTCAATGCCTGAAACAGCAGATGATGTAACAGCAGATGTTGCTGTTGGTACCTCAGTGCTGTAGAGAGACGATTTAGCTGTGACAGAGGAGGTCTGAATGAATATGTCTTGGGTTTGACCACCTGAGCCTTCTTCTTCTGTTGTTGATAAAGTAGAACTTGCGTCTGGTGTTACTGAGGCTTTCTCAGTCTGACTTGTGGTTACTTTCTCTTTTATTTCAGTTGAAACTGGTGTTGGTTTCTCAGTACTGTATAGTGATGAAGATCTAGTGACAGCTGCTTTTGAAGTATACATTGTTTCAGTTTCATGCGATGCTGTGCCTGATGATGACTCTGTACTCAACAATGATGTTTTACTACTAATATCTTCATCAACAGGAGATGTTGCTGTTGGTGCCTCGGTGCTGTAGAGAGACGATTTAGCTGTGACAGAGGAGGTCTGAATGAACATGTCTTGGGTTTGACCACCTGAGCCTTCTTCTTCTGTTGTTGGTAAAGTAGAACTTGACTCTGGTGTTATTGATGCTTTATCAGTCTCACTTGTGGTTACAGTCTCTTGTGTTTCAGTTGACACTGATGTTGGTTTCTCAGTACCGTAGGTAGATGAAGCTGTAATAACCACTGGCTTTGCAGTAACACTTTTTTCAGTCTCCTGTGATGCTGTCACTGATTTAGTCTCAGTGCTTATAATTGAGGACAGTGTGCTTGCCATAATTAAGACCTCTCCAGTGAAATCAACACTGCTGTCTCTAGATTGTTCAGTATGCGTGGTAGTGTGAAGTGACGTGGAGGCTGTTATCGGGCTTATGGTTGGTCCGTCGAATGAAGGAATGGACTCCACCATTGTATGCTCACTGCTGATGAGATCATCTGCAAAGTATGTAACAACAGAGGATATAACAGAAGCCCAACTTGGAGACATTGTTATTGAGCTTGTCAGTGTCTCAGAGGATGGAGAAACAGATGGTTCTGCTGTAATTGATGGCCGTTTTGTCTCATCTGTTTCAGGACTCTCTGTTGTACCAATTGGCATTGCTGTTGGTGCATCAGTGCTGTAGAGTGAAGATGTTGCAGTGACAGAAGAGGTAGGAGTGGACATTTCAGTTGTTTGGTCTCCTGAGCCGTATTCTGCTGCCGTAGTGACAATGGAAGTGTTCTCTGTCTTTTCAGGAACAGCAGAGAGTGAGGACTTCTCTGTGTGAGCTGTAACGGCACTGCCTTGATCGCCAAATGGAAGTGATGTTGACTTCTCAGTGCTAAACAAAGAAGAGGCTGTAGGAACTGAAATATTGTTGCTGGACATGTCAGTCGTCTGCTTTCCTGAGCTCTCTTTATCTGTTGTTGAGAAAGTAGAACTTGCCTCTTGTATTACTGATGCTTTCTCAGTCTGACTTGTGGTTACTTTCTCTTTTATTTCAGTTGAAACTGGTGTTGGTTTCTCAGTACTGTATATTGATGAAGCTCTGGTGACAGCTGCTTTTGAAGTATACATTGTTTCAGTTTCATGCGATGCTGTGACTGATGTTGACTCTGTACTCAACAATGATGTTGTACTTCTAATATCTTCATCCTCAATGCCTGAAACAGCAGATGATGTAACAGGAGATGTTGCTGTTGGTGCCTCGGTACTGTAGAGAGACGATTTAGCTGTGACAGAGGAGGTCTGAATGAACATGTCTTGGGTTTGACCACCTGAGCCTTCTTCTTCTGCTGTTGGGGAAGTAGAACTTGACTCTGGTGTTATTGATGCTTTCTCAGTCTCACTTGTGGTTACAGTCTCTTGTGTTTCAGTTGACACTGATGTTGGTTTCTCAGTACCGTAGGCAGATGAAGCTGTAATAACCACTGGCTTTGCAGTAACACTTTTTTCAGTCTCCTGTGATGCTGTCACTGATTTAGTCTCAGTGCTTAACATTGAGGACAGTGTGCTTGCCATAATTAAGAACTCTCCAGTGAAATCAACACTGCTGTCTCTAGATTGTTCAGTATGCGTGGTAGTGTGAAGTGACGTGGAGGCTGTTATCGGGCTTATGGTTGGTCCGTCGAATGAAGGAATGGACTCCACCATTGTATGCTCACTGCTGATGAGATCATCTGCAAAGTCCGTAACAACAGAGGATATAACAGAAGCCCAACTTGGTAACACTGTTATTGAGCTTGTGAGTGTCTCATCAGAGGATGGAGAAACAGATGGTTCTGCTGTAATTGATGGCCGTTTTGTATCATCTGTTTCAGGACTCTCTGTTCTTCCAATTGGCATTGCTGTTGGTGCCTCAGTGCTGTAGAGAGACAATTTAGCTGTGTACAGAGGAGATCTGAATGAACATGTCTTGGGTTTGACCACCTGAGCCTTCTTCTTCTGTTGTTGATAAAGTAGAACTTGCGTCTGGTGTTACTGATGGTTTCTGAGTCTGACTTGAGGTTACCTTTTCTTCAGTTTTGGTTGATCTTGATGTTGGTTTCTCAGTACTGTATAGTGATGAATCACTGGTGACAGCTGCTTTTGAAGTATACATTGTTTCAGTTTCATGCGATGCTGTGACTGATGATGACTCTGTAGTCAACAATGATGTTGTACTTCTAATATCTTCATCCTCAATGCCTGAAACAGCAGATGATGTAACAGGAGATGTTGCTTTTGGTGCATCAGTGCTGTAGAGAGACGATTTAGCTGTGACAGAGGAGGTCTGAATTAACATGTCATGGGTTTGACCACCTGAGCCTTCTTCTTCTGTTGTTGGTAAAGTAGAACTTGCGTCTGGTGTTACTGATGCTTTCTCAGTCTGACTTGTGGTTACTTTCTCTTTTATTTCAGTTGAAACTGGTGTTGGTTTCTCAGTACTGTATATTGATGAAGCTCTGGTGACAGCTGCTTTTGAAGTATACATTGTTTCAGTTTCATGCGATGCTGTGACTGATGTTGACTCTGTACTCAACAATGATGTTGTACTTCTAATATCTTCATCCTCAATGCCTGAAACAGCAGATGATGTAACAGGAGATGTTGCTGTTGGTGCCTCGGTACTGTAGAGAGACGATTTAGCTGTGACAGAGGAGGTCTGAATGAACATGTCTTGGGTTTGACCACCTGAGCCTTCTTCTTCTGCTTTTGGGGAAGTAGAACTTGACTCTGGTGTTATTGATGCTTTCTCAGTCTCACTTGTGGTTACAGTCTCTTGTGTTTCAGTTGACACTGATGTTGGTTTCTCAGTACCGTAGGTAGATGAAGCTGTAATAACCACTGGCTTTGCAGTAACACTTTTTTCAGTCTCCTGTGATGCTGTCACTGATTTAGTCTCAGTGCTTATACATTGAGGACAGTGTGCTTGCCATAATTAAGACCTCTCCAGTGAAATCAACACTGCTGTCTCTAGATTGTTCAGTATGCGTGGTAGTGTGAAGTGACGTGGAGACTGTTATCGGGCTTATGGTTGGTCCGTCGAATGAAGGAATGGACTCCACCATTGTATGCTCACTGCTGATGAGATCATCTGCAAAGTCCGTAACAACAGAGGATATAACAGAAGCCCAACTTGGAGACATTGTTATTGAGCTTGTCAGTGTCTCAGAGGATGGAGAAACAGATGGTTCTGCTATAATTGATGGCCGTTTTGTCTCATCTGTTTCAGGACTCTCTGTTGTACCAATTGGCATTGCTGTTGGTGCATCAGTGCTGTAGAGTGAAGATGTTGCAGTGACAGAAGAGGTAGGAGTGGACATTTCAGTTGTTTGGTCTCCTGAGCCGTATTCTGCTGCCGTAGTGACAATGGAAGTGTTCTCTGTCTTTTCAGGAACAGCAGAGAGTGAGGACTTCTCTGTGTGAGCTGTAACGGCACTGCCTTGATCGCCAAATGGAAGTGATGTTGACTTCTCAGTGCTAAACAAAGAAGAGGCTGTAGGAACTGAAATATTGTTGCTGGACATGTCAGTCGTCTGCTTTCCTGAGCTCTCTTTATCTGTTGTTGAGAAAGTAGAACTTGCCTCTTGTATTACTGATGCTTTCTCAGTCTGACTTGTGGTTACCTTCTCTTGTGTTTCAGTTGAAACTGGTGTTGGTTTCTCAGTACTGTATAGTGATGAAGCTCTGGTGACAGCTGCTTTTGAAGTATAAATTGTTTCAGTTTCATGCAATGCTGTGACTGATGTTGACTCTGTACTCAACAATGATGTTGTACTTCTAATATCTTCATCCTCAATGCCTGAAACAGTAGATGATGTAACAGAAGATGTTGCTTTTGGTGCATCAGTGCTGTAGAGAGACGATTTAGCTGTGACAGAGGAGGTCTGAATTAACATGTCATGGGTTTCACCACCTGAGCCTTCTTCTTCTGTTGTTGATAAAGTAGAACTTGCGTCTGGTGTTACTGATGCTTTCTCAGTCTGACTTGTGGTTACTTTCTCTTTTATTTCAGTTGAAACTGGTGTTGGTTTCTCAGTACTGTATATTGATGAAGCTCTGGTGACAGCTGCTTTTGAAGTATACATTGTTTCAGTTTCATGCGATGCTGTGACTGATGTTGACTCTGTACTCAACAATGATGTTGTACTTCTAATATCTTCATCCTCAATGCCTGAAACAGCAGATGATGTAACAGGAGATGTTGCTGTTGGTGCCTCGGTACTGTAGAGAGACGATTTAGCTGTGACAGAGGAGGTCTGAATGAACATGTCTTGGGTTTGACCACCTGAGCCTTCTTCTTCTGCTGTTGGGGAAGTAGAACTTGACTCTGGTGTTATTGATGCTTTCTCAGTCTCACTTGTGGTTACAGTCTCTTGTGTTTCAGTTGACACTGATGTTGGTTTCTCAGTACCGTAGGCAGATGAAGCTGTAATAACCACTGGCTTTGCAGTAACACTTTTTTCAGTCTCCTGTGATGCTGTCACTGATTTAGTCTCAGTGCTTAACATTGAGGACAGTGTGCTTGCCATAATTAAGAACTCTCCAGTGAAATCAACACTGCTGTCTCTAGATTGTTCAGTATGCGTGGTAGTGTGAAGTGACGTGGAGGCTGTTATCGGGCTTATGGTTGGTCCGTCGAATGAAGGAATGGACTCCACCATTGTATGCTCACTGCTGATGAGATCATCTGCAAAGTCCGTAACAACAGAGGATATAACAGAAGCCCAACTTGGTAACACTGTTATTGAGCTTGTGAGTGTCTCATCAGAGGATGGAGAAACAGATGGTTCTGCTGTAATTGATGGCCGTTTTGTATCATCTGTTTCAGGACTCTCTGTTCTTCCAATTGGCATTGCTGTTGGTGCCTCAGTGCTGTAGAGAGACAATTTAGCTGTGACAGAGGAGATCTGAATGAACATGTCTTGGGTTTGACCACCTGAGCCTTCTTCTTCTGTTGTTGATAAAGTAGAACTTGCGTCTGGTGTTACTGATGGTTTCTGAGTCTGACTTGAGGTTACCTTTTCTTCAGTTTTGGTTGATCTTGATGTTGGTTTCTCAGTACTGTATAGTGATGAATCACTGGTGACAGCTGCTTTTGAAGTATACATTGTTTCAGTTTCATGCGATGCTGTGACTGATGATGACTCTGTAGTCAACAATGATGTTTTACTACTAATATCTTCATCAACAGGAGATGTTGCTGTTGGTGCCTCGGTGCTGTAGAGAGACGATTTAGCTGTGACAGAGGAGGTCTGAATGAACATGTCTTGGGTTTGACCACCTGAGCCTTCTTCTTCTGTTGTTGGTAAAGTAGAACTTGACTCTGGTGTTATTGATGCTTTCTCAGTCTCACTTGTGGTTACAGTCTCTTGTGTTTCAGTTGACACTGATGTTGGTTTCTCAGTACTGTAGGGAGATGAAGCTGTAATAACCACTGGCTTTGCAGTAACACTTTTTTCAGTCTCCTGTGATGCTGTCACTGATTTAGTCTCAGTGCTTAACATTGAGGACAGTGTGCTTGCCATAATTAAGAACTCTCCAGTGAAATCAACACTGCTGTCTCTAGATTGTTCATTATGCGTGGTAGTGTGAAGTGACGTGGAGGCTGTTATCGGGCTTATGGTTGGTCCGTCGAATGAAGGAATGGACTCCACCATTGTATGCTCACTGCTGATGAGATCATCTGCAAAGTCTGTAACAACAGAGGATATAACAGAAGCCCAACTTGGAGACATTGTTATTGAGCTTGTCAGTGTCTCATCAGAAGATGGAGAAACAGATGGTTCTGTTATAATTGATGGCCGTTTTGTCTCATCTGTTTCAGGACTCTCTGTTGTACCAATTGGCATTGCTGTTGGTGCATCAGTGCTGTAGAGTAAAGATGTTCCAGTGACAGAAGAGGTAGGAGTGGACATGTCAGTTGTTTGGTCTCCTGAGCCGTATTCTGCTGCTGTAGTGACAATGGAAGTGTTCTCTGTCTTTTCAGGAACAGCAGAGAGTGAGGACTTCTCTGTCTGAGCTGTGACAGCACTGCCTTGATCGCCAAATGGAAGTGTTGTTGACTTCTCAGTGCTAAACAAAGAAGAGGCTGTAGGAACTGAAATATTGTTGCTGGACATGTCAGTCGTCTGCTTTCCTAAGCTCTCTTTATCTGTTGTTGATAAAGTAGAACTTGCCTCTTGTATTACTGATGCTTTCTCAGTCTGACTTGTGGTTACCTTCTCTTTTTTTTCCGTTGAAACTGGTGTTGGTTTCTCAGTACTGTATAGTGATGAAGCTCTGGTGACAGCTGTTTTGAAGTATACATTATTTCAGTTTCTTGCGATGCTGTGACTGATGTTGACTCTGTACTCAACAATGATGTTTTACTACTAATGTCTCATCCTCAATGTCTGAAACAGCAGATGATGTAACAGGAGATGTTGCTGTTGGTACCTCAGTGCTGTAGAGAGACGATTTAGCTGTGACAGAGGAGGTCTGAATGAACATGTCTTGGGTTTGACCACCCGAGCCTTCTTCTTCTGTTGTTGAGAAAGTAGAAGTTGCTCTTGTATTACTGGTGCTTTCTCATTCTGACTTGTGGTTACCTTCTCTTTTATTGCCGTTGAAACTGGTGTTGGTTTCTCAGTACTGTATAGTGATGAAGCTCTGGTGACAGCTGCTTTTGAAGTATACATTGTTTCAGTTTCATGCGATGCTGTGACTGATGTTGACTCTGTACTCAACAATGATATTTACTTCTAATGTCTTCATCCTCAATGCCTGAAACAGCAGATGATGTAACAGGAGATGTTGCTGTTGGTGTCTCAGTGCTGTAGAGAGACGATTTAGCTGTGACAGAGGAGGTCTGAATGAACATGTCTTGGGTTTGACCACCTGAGCCTTCTTCTTCTGTTGTTGGTAAAGTAGAACTTGACTCTGGTGTTATTGATGCTTTCTCAGTCTCACTTGTGGTTACAGTCTCTTGTGTTTCAGTTGACACTGATGTTGGTTTCTCAGTACTGTAGGGAGATGAAGCTGTAATAACCACTGGCTTTGCAGTAACACTTTTTTCAGTCTCCTGTGATGCTGTCACTGATTTAGTCTCAGTGCTTAACATTGAGGACAGTGTGCTTGCCATAATTAAGAACTCTCCAGTGAAATCAACACTGCTGTCTCTAGATTGTTCAGTATGCGTGGTAGTGTGAAGTGACGTGGAGGCTGTTATCGGGCTTATGGTTGGTCCGTCGAATGAAGGAATGGACTCCACCATTGTATGCTCACTGCTGATGAGATCATCTGCAAAGTCTGTAACAACAGAGGATATAACAGAAGCCCAACTTGGAGACATTGTTATTGAGCTTGTCAGTGTCTCAGAGGATGGAGAAACAGATGGTTCTGCTATAATTGATGGCCGTTTTGTCTCATCTGTTTCAGGACTCTCTGTTGTACCAATTGGCATTGCTGTTGGTGCATCAGTGCTGTAGAGTGAAGATGTTGCAGTGACAGAAGAGGTAGGAGTGGACATGTCAGTTGTTTGGTCTCCTGAGCCGTATTCTGCTGCTGTAGTGACAATGGAAGTGTTCTCTGTCTTTTCAGGAACAGCAGAGAGTGAGGACTTCTCTGTGTGAGCTGTGACAGCACTGCCTTGATCGCCAAATGGAAGTGTTGTTGACTTCTCAGTGCTAAACAAAGAAGAGGCTGTAGGAACTGAAATATTGTTGCTGGACATGTCAGTCATCTGCTTTCCTGAGCTCTCTTTATCTGTTGTTGAGAAAGTAGAACTTGCCTCTTGTATTTCTGATGCTTTCTCAGTCTGACTTGTGGTTACCTTCTCTTGTAGTTTCAGTTGAAACTGGTGTTGGTTTCTCAGTACTGTATAGTGATGAAGCTCTAGTGACAGCTACTTTTGAAGTATAAATTGTTTCAGTTTCATGCAATGCTGTGACTGATGTTGACTCTGTACTCAACAATGATGTTGTACTTCTAATATCTTCATCCTCAATGCCTGAAACAGCAGATGATGTAACCGAAGATGTTGCTTTTGGTGCATCAGTGCTGTAGAGAGACGATTTAGCTGTGACAGAGGAGGTCGGAATTAACATGTCATGGGTTTGACCACCTGAGCCTTCTTCTTCTGTTGTTGGTAAAGTAGAACTTGCCTCTGGTGTTATTGATGCTTTCTCAGTCTGACTTGTGGTTACAGTCTCTTGTGTTTCAGTTAACACTGATGTTGGTTTCTCAGTACTGTATAATGATGAAGTTGCAGTAATGTTTGGCCTTGAAGTAGCACTTGTTTCAGTTTTATATGTTGTCTTCACTACTGGAGTCCCTGTGCTCGACTTTGAAGATACAGTGGAGGCTACAGTGAAATTCAAAGTCTGCTGTACGGAACTTTCTGTATCTGTGGAAATGAAGAGTGATGTTGTTTCAGGTTTCATGGTTGATCTACTGGAGGAAGGAATGGATTCTACCATTGAAAGTTCAGTGCTAATAACTTCATCCTCAATTTCTGAAACAGCAGAAGAAGTAACAGAGGCCAAACTTGGAGTCATTGTTACTGCGCTCTTTACTTTCATATCAGAATCAGAAGGATCTGATGTCCCTCCTGACAATGTTTTGGCCTCATATGTGTCAGCAGTTTCTGTTGTTTTAGGGGACATTGCTGCTTTTGGTGTCTCAGTGCTGAACAGAGAAGTTGTTTCTGGAACAAAATATGTCTGACTAGTCTTGTCAGCTGACCCATCTGTTGTAGTGAATTCAGACCTGTCTTCAGTCATTGTAGTGTCTGACAGCCTTTCTGTCTGACCTGTGACCTGTGCCGTTGGTGCCTTAGTGCTAAACAATGAGGAGGCTATAGATGTTATAACCTCTTTTCTTGATCTTTCAGTTGTCTGTTGGCCTAAGTCTTCTACAGGTGTTGAAGTTGGTATTGACATTGTCCCTGTCGCACCAGTAAGATCCGATGTGTTTGATTGTACTGAAGATGCTGGTTTTTGTGTCCCTTCATACAATTGTGTTTGTTTTTCAGTGCTGTACACAGAAATTGTAGTTGTTTGACCTCCAGAGCTCACCTCTGCTGTTGTGTGCAGTGCGCTGGTAACTATGTCAGTGATGCCACTAACTGCTGCTTCCTGTAAATTGGATGGGTTTTCTGTTTGTTTCCTAGTCACTTCACTGCCTGTGCTAAATGTAGAGGAGGAAGTTGGGGTGCTACTGATATCAGAAGAAATTGTAGTCCGTAATGTTACTTCTGATTCTGATGGTTTTACTGTTCTTTCTGTAATGTCACTCGTTTCAGGTGATTGTGTCTTGCCCACAGAACTCATTTCATCCGTGGCTGTGAAAATGGAGCTAACTTCAGAAGTAACTGTTGTCCTTTCAGTGGTTGTGATTTCTGACACTTCTTGAGATACGGATGTTGGTATCTCAGTGCTGAAAGCAGAAGGAGCTACAGTGCCAGCTGTGGTTGAAATATGAGCTGTTTCATATTGTTTTGTTTTTATATCTGATTTCTCTGCTGCTGCACTAGCTCCTGTTGATGTTGTACTAGAAGTTTGGTCATCTGCAATTTGTATAGCAGTGCTCGGATGAGATGAACCTGCCTCTGAAATGACGCTTACTGTGGTCACTGTTGTAGTTTGTATCTGTTTTAGGTCCTCAGTTACACTTGAGATATCCACTGTTGAAGCTGCAGTTGAAAGAGACTCATCTGATTTGACTGTGCTCGTGACTGATGAGGTAGAGGTAACCACAGGGAAGGAAGTTTGATCTATTGAAGTTTCCTCAAATGTGACAACAGTGGCAGTTTTCTCTGGTAATTCAGTCATCCGTGATGCACTTTGTGTTGAGTACTGAGTGAAATATTCAGTGAAAGACACCATTGTTGTCTTGATAATTTCAATAGCACTGTATAAGGGGGAAGCGGTGGTTGCAATGGATTTATGTGAAGGAGGAGTTGTTATCTCATCCTGTTTCCACTCCTGATGCGTAGAAGTGGGAGTTGACGTTTCTTCCACCTCACTAGTGGAAGGAACAGATGTTTTATCTGTGCCTGCTGTTTCTACTGTTTGTGATGTTACTTCACTCTCCCGTGTAGCTTGATCTGTTGTATGTGTAATGAAGGATGTTGCAGTCCCTTTAGAGGTATGTGATGGTGGGCCGGTTGTAAAATGTACTGTTTGAGGCCCTGAACCCTCCTCCTCTGGTGTAGACATTACATCAGTCGAAACTTTATCAGTAGATGAGGCAGAAGGCATTTGGCTAGCTGTACTCCTTCCCTGACTTGTGACTGTATCCTCTGAAGTTGCAACCAGGGTTGGTGCTACAGATGCTGATGATTCAGTGCTGGTTACATCTATAGCTGGTGTTATCTCAGTCTTGGCTGTCTGTTCAGGCGAGGATGAACTACTTGATACTGAAGGAGCCGTTGTGCTGAAGGCAAATTCTTTTGGTGTTTGGGTCTCTTTCACTCCTTGCACTTGAGTGAAGCTCTGTGAGTCACTAGTTGTTGATGTTGGTGTTTTCCCATCAGCGTCATCAGAGGAGGGAGTGTACACAGTCTGAGTGCTGTCTTCAGCAGCTGGAGTGGCAGATGTGCTCTTTGCGTCCTCTGTGGTTTCTGCTTTATCTCTGGCTGTGTGTTCAGTTGAAGGAGTAACAGGGGATTGGTATTTAGCCTTTTCTGTCTGAGTCACTTCTGAGTCATTTTTCACATACGTGGAAGTCCTCCCTGGCTCGGCTACCTCTTCTTGTACAGATGTGGTGATGAAAGAGGTGGTTTCCTTATCAGACTTTGTGATTTGGGTTTGTTTAGTTGCTTTGGTGATCTGTGGATCAGCTGGTGTTACTGTAGGAACAAAGTCAGCAGAGGTGGCTGTGACATCACTCATCCCCTCTGTGGTGTATGTGGCAGCTGGACCAGCTAGAGTTTGTTGTGTACTTTTCGATTCCGTGTCCTCCATTGATGAGACTGGAACAGAGGTTGTGTCTTTTTGTGTGGGGCCTTTTGTAGTCAGCTCATCTACTCCAGGGAGTATGTGAGGAGGTGTTGATTCAACTATTGGGATTATGTTAGGGTCATACTGCTCAACATAAACATCTGGTATTTCTGTAGAGGTCAGTATTGCTGTCGGCTCCTCTGTAGATTCATTGGAGCTATCAACAGGAAGATCGGTCCAACTATAATCAAACACCGTGGTTATTTCATCGGTTTCTCCCAGAGTCGTCATATTTGTTAAAATCTGGGTACCTTTGGCTTCTTTTTCTTTCTGGCTCTGTGGCTCCAGTGTGATTTCATGTTTACCGTTTATAAAGCCAACCGTTGGAGTGATGGTTACCGCAGCTTGGGAGGAAAGGTATGGCTCTCCACTCTGCAGGATGGGCTCACCATCGGCTATGGAGGGGGAGGGGTGGTCAGGCACAACTGGTATGGCTTGAGACTGAGCATCCTGTGGCTGTAGAGCCAGATCAACTGCGAAGAAAATAAATGAAAAAAAGCTTAGATTGTGATAATTTGATTGCCAAGCCACTGAACGTGAAGCTCTTATGGATTTCTTATGGATTCTCACAAAATCATTGCAAATAAATCTCTCTCCAACTTGAACATAGACATTGTCAAGTCCTTCAACACTGTTACCAGTATTATTGATCTTTCGATATACTAGAGCAGGGGTGCACAAAAGGTCGATCGTGATAGTGTAGTGCGGGTAGATCGCGCATCATAAAAAATAATATATATTCCACCAACGGAACCCCGCGCCCCCTGAAATTCAAGTTTTTTGTTTTTTTCTTGCCTCGCGCAAACATTCCCTCCTCCGCTCTGTTTCGCTCCCACACACACACACACGGTGCTCACACTCCTACAATCAGAGACAAAGCGGAGGAAAGTATATGAGTGAACCACGCACCAGCACCCCCAGTTCGTCCGTCACACAAACCTCATACAGAACCCCCCCGTCGCCCCGTCCCCCCTTCGCACGAACCTCAGACAATACAGGTAGATCACTTCGACCTGGTCATTTCAGAAGTAGCTCACAAGCCGAAAAAGTGTGGCCACCCCTGTACTAATATTTGTATTTCTTTGTGACCACTCAATGTGCATTTACAAAACAAATTTAGCATTCACCCATTTACACACACACATACACTGTTGGCTGAGGCTGCCATACAAAGTGCCACCTGCTCTTCAGGAGCGATAAATATTCACACTAATGATACGGCCATCGGGAGCAATTCGGAGTTCAGTATTTTGCCCAAGTAATAAATAGTATACCACTATTAGTATGACATATATCATATGCAATTATTTTAGAACATACTGCATTCTTATGCATGTAGGATATAACACATGAACATTATTACATCCCAAAACAACATCATGACAATCTATTGCTTAAAATATTAGAGGAGAGTTAACTCAAAACATTATTGCCCAATTCTTAATACAAATCATAACATTCACAAAGGTTATATTCATAGTAGTAGTACTTTGGATAATATTGTATTGTAGAAGTGTTCATGTTATCGCATCCACTAGAGGTCCACAGACTAAGTGATTTCAGATGTCAGCAGTTGTCTGCTATTAATTTTAAGTCCAACACAGAAGCAGCGTTCAATTCCCTTTACAGCATGCAATGTTACAGTATTATCACCATCCACCTACACTATGTTGCCTCAAATGAGTTTATGTATTGATATAAACAAATGATGTTATCTGGCTGGACAGGATGCACCTCTTCTAAAAGATAGTTGCCTTAAACTACTACACAGAACCCAACTATCAAGATATTAAAGGTGTTATATTACAGCTCTATTTAGTGAACTAATAGGTGCAAATCATTCTTTGGAGCTAAGAAAAGGATTTAGTTCATGTCATTATCTGTAAGAAAAAAAAACAAAAAAACCTGATGACATTGAATGTCCACATAATGTGTCTGTAGAAAGGAAAACCCTTCATCTCTCACGTAATTGGCTATCCTTCCTACAAACGTCCAGTTTTGTTTTGCATGCCCTTAATTAATAAATAGCTTTGAGAGTGAGCGAAGGCATAGTTAATCCTAAAATTAACCTGTTGGGCCTGACTTTGTTTGCATATTGTAGTACAAGCTACAATATTCACTCTGTTTCCCACAAATGGTGATTCAGAAAGATTATTGGTTGCAAGCAAGAACACCTGCACCAGCGGCTCTGCAGGAACACACCTGTTTGAAACACAGGCCAGGCCTGGGAACTCAGGCCATGGACCCACCTGACCGACCCACACACAAGTCATACTCACACACTGCCCCTCTCTCTCTCTCTCTCTCTCTCACACACACACACACACACACACACACACACACACACACACACACACACACACACACACACACACACACACACACACACACACACACACACACACATGCACAGGCTGTTCAATCTAGTTAGTTGGCTGTGCTGAAGCTTCCAAAGCCACATGTCCACATGTCCAAATCAAAGTACCCCACAGTAGCATTGGCCACCCTAGTCTTCATAGTGGGGTTAGGCACAAAAGTGGTTCATTATTGGCTCTGAACAACAGCTACAACAAACAATTCATAAGGTTATGTGCTGCTGGGTGGAACCAGTAGCCATGCAACGGAGACTCCAGGAAGTTATTGCTCCTAAAACGGTGAATCAGTGCATATCCCAAAATGTCAAACTATTCCTTTAAGGATCAATTAGGAAAGCCTTTGTGAATTGAGTGTAAAATAGATGCTTTATTACAGTAAGAAAGTACTGCTGGTGGTTCTGTGCATTGATTCGTAACATTTGTGGTTTTGGCATGCCTCAGAGGATCTTCATATAAGCACTTGGTAAACAAGGTGTAGCAGTAAAAGTAGCTATAATCACTCGCTTTGGTCCGGCAGCCTCCAGCTGTCCTTCACAGAGGGGAGACTTTGTGTTAGCGATGACATCATCTCTTGAAGTGGTGTCAAGCCTGTGCTGAAGACAGGCATCTGTGCTTACTCAGGTAAACTGCCAGCACGACTCTGTTATTGCCAGGTTGGCTATCGTTAAGCTGGTGCATGTACACACAAGGAGTGAAATACTGCAAATCCATAGTGATTTGCAGTACAAATACACATATTTTGTATCTCTTTCACATTCAGAACTGTACGTGCACACACAAACATACAAGTTATGTAATGGGTACTCTTGGCAACTAGGCTGTCTACACTGCATACACACAGTGCTGATGAGCACACCAGCAGTTTAGAGTGTGTAAAACCTGGAGTACAAATTGCTGCTCTCTCAGGCACCTATACTACGAATCCAAAACACATTCCAAATACTGCCAAAGGACCAATGCATTCACTTGTGTCCTTTCCAATTCAACAGATCCCTATCCTCCAACAATAGCTGCTCTTCAGGGACAAGTAATGAGTCACCATGATAATGATTGCAGCACAGATGGAGAGCAAATTAAAGAAAGACAAAAGGATGCAGCTGCTGTTTGCATATGAGATCATGGGCCGTTGACCTGAAAGTTATGGCTTTAATATATATTTCAAATATCTCAATTTGTCATCCCTGTACCACTACAAATAAGAGGAAATACAGATTATATAATTATAGATTATAACAATGTTAACAACATACTTTAACTTGGTTGATTGCTTGAATTGGTTGAATGACTATAAATGACATTACAATAATTGCTTCACCATGCAAACATGAATACCAGTACACTCTAACTGCTTTTGTATAACTATATGTAGATTACAATCACCACTAAGTATTATAGTAATTTGGAGAGAAAGTCACTGAGCCTTAACTAAACCTTGTTGTGTAACTGTCTAAATGGTCATGCATAAGTCATACACAGGGAAAAAGGACAATAGCAGTATTTGTTTGAGCCTTGGTTTGAGCTGGCTGGGTAAATAACAAAAATCTGAATTCCCAACAGCAGAGGGCCTATACATTCCCTATGAGGTGTTTACATTACTTCAGTTTACTCCAACCAATATACATTTCACTGGCAGTGAAAACCCAACTTTCTCTCTACTTCAGCACCCTGGACAGCAGAGCATCCTACAACTCCCACCATACAATAATATGATAAAGAATGCAGAATGCAGCTGTTCATGGGTGAGAACAGCGGCGCATGTAGATGCAGCGGCCAGCAGCATGACCGAGGACAGAGTGCAGGACAGAGTGCAGGACAGAGTGAGACGAGAGGAGGAGGACTGTGTTTACATCAATGATGCTTGGTGCTCAAACAACAAAAGTTGATGTACAATGTTTTTCTCTGATGTGAAATGTTTTCATGCTAAGATTTCAGCAGTATTATCTGCCCAGAGAATTCATCATTGTTTTTGTTTGTTTACGTTCCTGCTGTTGCAGATTCAAAAACTACTTTTTGTTCTATTCTGTTTTGTCATGTTTTTCGTGTGTAGCATAATGGACAAGGCTACAACTGCATGTCGTTGTGCAACGCTGTGTTGCAGAATGACAATAAATTATCCTTGACTTTTATGATCCTGTATCTAGTTCTCAAGAAACCAGCGTGGTTAATAAAAATAGCAAAACACAATAGAGCAACAAATGCAACAAATTATTACCTCACTCCAGTAAAAATAGTCACAGTATTTGAGGATAGACCAAATTGCAGAGCTCATTGGACAATGTTGGGGAAAACTATCTCCATCAGACCCTCCTGAAGATAAAGTAAAGCCATTTCCTATTTGCACAACCAAATCTGAACTACACTTAAGTTACAACCATTTGCAATTACAACAAAGTTGCCAAATGAAACCTCAAAGGTAAAATGTATTGTTGGTATGTCTTACCTGACACATTCTGCATGGCAGTGGTCACTTGGATGGACTGCTCATCAGCGACCACTGTCCCTGGAGTGGTGGTCCTGTCAGCCACAGCTGAAGCCATGAGAGTGGTTGTAAAAAACTCTGTGCCCATCTCTCTTACTCTGCCATCCTCTGTCAGAGAGTCACCGCTGTGCTCTGGCAACTGAGTGGTGGACTCATCAAAGACTTGCACAATTGTTGGCGATATCACATCTTCAGCTGAGGTTCCAACATCAATGGGGACGGTGGTGGCTGTCGCAGCTGCAGATGTGGTCTCATCCTGCGTTTGAGGAATGTCTGTGGCAAACGTTGTTAAATCAATGGTGCTTGTGCTGTGTGGTGGGCTGGATGAGAGATCGTGTCGGGGCGGGGGAGTAGGTGGCAGTGCCTCTACACCAAATTGTGTCTCAATCTCATCACCATAGTCTGGGAATGGTGTAGTTGAATGAAGACCAGTGGTTGAGAGTGATTCTGACGAGCTGAACACTTCCTCGCTGGTCAGTTCAGTTGATTCTGTTGGAGTGTCTGTGAAGTTGGAGGTGATCGCAGAATGTAAAATGGTTTCCTCAGTGCTGCCCTTTGCAAACATTGGCTCTAAGCTAATAGAAGCATCTGGTATGGGGATATCAGGTTGGATTGTGCTGATCTCAATTACTGACTGGTCGTCTGGCTCCTCAAATGTTTTTTCCACTGACTCTGTCGTATCAGTGCTCTCTGTTGTATGTTGGGGTTTTGAGAACGTGTCACCAAGCTGGTGAATGTATTCCGGGTTGGTTACATTTTCACGTTCAAAGTCATCAACATTTAAGTCTGGTCCGGCTGGTACATCATCAGTGTCTTCATGTTCCTCTTTGATGGTGGGTGCAACTGTGGTGAATAACTCTTGTTCTTGGCCTGCTGGAGTACGGAGAGGTGGAGTCATACTGGTAGAGAACATAGATGGAGGATTTGTAGGAACTGCAGAGTCTGGAGACTCTTCTGCCTCCGATACAGTTTCAGCTGTTGGGGTTCGTGTAGTGGTGCTACTCTCCAGTAAAGGGATGGCGGTGGTGGAGCTGATGGTGGAGGTGGGGATTTCTACCTCCACAAAGGAAATATGTTTGATCACATTAGTCCTTCCTAAGAAACACACATAAATATATCAATTATAAAAAGGAAAAATTATAAAAATGTATTTTGTCAAAAATGTACTCCTTTAAATATAAAGCAGAATTGTAGAACACTTTAAGAATACAGACACCATGCTGATGTGTGGAAAGATGCCAAGATTAACACAACGATCCAGCAGTCTAATTGGCAATCCCCTCAATGAATTCAAATGTTACACACATGATGTGCAAAACAGATACAATTATTACACATATATCTAATTATATACCTTATACTGACAGTTTGTGAGACAAGACCTATGAGTGAAATTGGAGTCAAAGAGCAATATGTCACAGTTGCAATAACAATGTGACACTTAACATTAAAGTACCCAGAGGTAAGAGTTTCCTAGAAACCTTGGTGTGAAGGACTTCTTCTCTACATTACGCCTCAAAGAAACAGTGGAACCAATGCTAAGTTAAGGAACCAAGTTTTTATCTGCACCAGAATTGTTGGCAAATCAGCGAGGCCAATATTATCATGCTGATTTTCCATTTAGTAGTTTGCCTTTTTTACCTGATGAAATTGGATAGTTTCTTGTCAGCTCATGGCAGATGATGTCATTTTCAAAGTGTTCTCATTTCTGTTAAAAAACGAAGTGCACTTTGAATGTTTCTCTAAACATTTCAAGATCTGCCTGACCATGACTGTACCAGAGGAATTAAACAGCATATAAACCTTATTGAAATCTAGTGATTTTGGTGTGGTTTGTTAGAGTTGCCCTGAATATTTGTCTGTCTCTCCTCCAACAGTTTGTTGGTTTAGTGCTACTTGTATTTTGTCCTGTCATTGAACAGCAGCCCATGATTTCATCTTTTCATCTCCTAGCGATCGTCTTCAAATGCTCACTAATGAACTTGCCTACTTTTTGTAAGGTTTTCTTAATAGGTTAATCTTAATAGGTTAAACTCCTTTAGTTTGCCCCTGACCCTCTTTGCTGCTCTCTCATTTACTCACACCCATAAAAACAGACTTAGAAAGCTTTCCTTGCTGGCCCAGACAGACTGTGCAAAGCCAGCTGTTGACCATTACGTACTAGCCCTCTTTTTGGTGAAACTATCTCTGATGTAAGGCGTGAGACATGTTTTTCCCTAACAGGAAAAATAGGGCCTGCACTTAGAGAGTGCATTATCTCACCGCTGCTGTTACTGAGGCCTTTGTTTTCTTCGGACCAATGCAGAGACCAATCAAAGACCAATTATCATCCTTTTCGCTCTGCAACAACCTCCTCTCTCCCTGTCTTTCTGTGTAGTCTAACTGAAGTAGGTTTACATACTTTTTTTGAGATATTATTAAAGCAGGAAATGATGAAGTGAGTCCAACCAAGCAAGGGTACTTGAAAAGCACTTAGACAGGGGCGTAAATACAACAGGACGGAGAGAGCTGACATGGAATACACAGAGCAGGAGGTGAGGGTGGCCTGTTTGTGTGCCCTCTGAACTCCATGGGGACTTATCACCGCGAGAGCTACCATAGCTCAGGGGCAGTAAATGGCCAGACAGGGGACGGCTTATCTGTCCAACCTCTCATTTGTAAAGATGGAAAGGCCAGGTCAGGGGTCACCGAGGATGACTGGATTTAGAAGTCCAGCAGTAGCTTTGTCCATTATCCAAACGTCTGCTCTGATAAGTACAAGTGAGAATGACAGAGGGCAAACTCTGACAGCGGAAACGAGATGAGAAAGGCGTAAAGGGAGTTAGATAGTGAGACTAAAAAGGCTGACAGGTGAGGTATAGTGACTTGCTGCTTCTCTAGATGGTGGCTATCATCTGTCATCTATTTTGTTTTACCCTGGGGATACTGATTAGTTAAGAACACACTTATTTTGAGGAGAGATTAGCATAATTATCCTATCTTCCAGTGAACCATGAACTGTCACAAGGATTTAAAGCTATATTCCCATGGTCTGTAATCACCATGGTTTGCAACATGTGTCCATAGGAAATGCAGAATGCACAATTCATGAATTTCCAGATTCCCAATCAATATTTATTTTGTTACTTGTTTATTTCTTTGTTGTTTTGTTACTTTCTTATGATAGGGATAACAGTTCATTGGACTTTTGGCTTTCTTTAAATGTGATAATATTATATAAAATTAAACATTTGAATATTGTGAACAGTATACGCTTCAGTAGCCTTGATTAGCTGAAAGCAATACATATATATATATTCTTTTTTTTATTTAAATCAGACAGATACTGACTGTTCACAAACTCTTAAGCAAACTATTGGTCATTAATCCCCCATCATAACAAGAATTGCCTTGTCCATTGTTTTTAAAGTAAACAGATAGAGTTATCCACTATAATGTTACTCTCCCCTTGGCTAATTTTGTTGCCATGGAAATGGGCGGGAAACTACAGTTTGACAGTGAGGTAAACTGGACACTGCAATGCTCATAAGTCATCAATCATTCCTCCAGAACAATGAACAAAAGATGAGACAAGTTGTAAACATTTCAAAATGTGAGAATGTGTACAGCAGTGCAAATGAGCAGAAAATGAAAGCAGGGCGCAGAGGCAAATAGGAGATGAGATCATCGCTCCACACAGTCCAGGCATGGTTTTAACAGTGAATGGTCTTTGCCTTCAATTACTGTCTGTCACTGTCTAAACCAAAATATAAACATATACAAACCATTTTTCCATGACATTCTACAAATATACTAAATACTAGCAATAAGACCCTTTGAGTGAGTTTACCTTTGAAACAGTAAGCTCCAAGCTTCATAGTTGGTTCTGGGAAGCCAGTCTGGTTTCTGTAGCGGTACATGGTTCTGACGCCGAGCAGGCCTCCCCCGCACTGCAATCTGGCTACTGCAACAGGGTGTCGTACGCTCCCATCCGAGAGCCAGCCGTAGTCGCATCTGTCCAGACCATGTCGCCAGGCAGCGTGGAGCTGGCCAGGGCTTGCCAGGACAGCATTCCTCTTCTTACACTCTGCACTGGCCTCCGCAAAAGTCATCTTACGGGTCACAGGAGCATAGTACACTTCACCTGAAACAAAGATGGCAAAATGCAATGAAAAGTTAACAAAAAGCATTAACTCAAAGGCAACATGGCAGCAAATCCTCAGTGATCATGGCAGCACAATCGGATTACTCTAAGTAAGCAGACACCCAGGGCAGAGGATTTAATTCACTGTTCAACCAAATCCACAAACATTGGCATGAATCAGTGTATCAAACAGATGGACAGGAACAGCCATTCCGGATGTCATTCTCATCTCAAGCTACAGGTTTTTTGATCATTTTGACCTTTCAGTAGAGACATAGCCCAAAAACAGCTGACAACAGTCACAGCTGTGCAAGGCACAGACCCAAAATATCTCCCACCGATTGTATTTAGGACAACAGTAGTTCATTCATTATATTAAGCTGAGGTGGGATAGCAATGCAGACAATGTGCCCAGCCTGTCAATGAATGTGCCTGTACTTCAGGTCATAACGTTTCCCAGTGAACAAGGTTACACATTCTATGTTTCCTTCCCTCATGATGTTCATGTAAAGGTCATGCCTTCGTAAGGTCCATGCACTGTGGCAATTATGAACATTTATCTTTGCCTGCAGGATAATATAAAAAACAGACTACAGAAAGGCTGGATCTTAAGTGAATCCAAACAACATAACAACAGAGGATGACTGACTGACTACATGTTTTCAGTTAGTCTTGGGTGTAACGTTTCAAATATCCCATGTCGGTTTCATCCCATTGATTTACAATGGCATTGAGATTAGGAGATCCTTTACACCCAGACATGTCTTCCCTATTAAAAAGCAGACAAGAGACATGATATCCTTCACTTTCACCAGCCAAACGTCACTTTTTTACATAGTCATTTTATTGTATGTTTTCTGCCCATTAAACTATATTGATGACTACCAGTAAGTTATTGGTTATCACAACTTTTATATTATTTTTCATCTATGTCTCAAACTCTTCTAGACTATATGATATGATCTATTCAAGGCAAATATGTCTGAACAAATTGTATTGCGTAACTTTATATGCCTGATTATTACACACAACAATGATCCAACTCAGTAAATCAAAGCAACTCTTCAGTAGAGTGTTTAGATGTATGTGTATGTGTGTCAAACCTACTGTTATAAGAACACACATACTCGCCGTGTACAACTGGCCCAGAATATAGTGAGGCCAAAGATGCATTGGAGAGTTTGAAGCATTGCATGTCCCTGGTGGATGTGGGGCGGGGGGTGACGTTCCCTGGCTGACACCATTGTCTACATCTGTTCATAACACTAATAATACAAATGTCATGATACTGACTGATGGCTTCATATTAACAACTAAGTGATTTGCAACTTGTGCCAAAATAAATGAAACTTATATTATGTGCTGTAGCAGGGCTGCACTGTATGAATCCCAGATAAGAAGAGCGACTACAGAGGGCTGACTGGGATGTTAACTCTCATCAAACACTCTGAGTGGAGTTGAGTCTCTCAGCAGCAACAGGCTGGATAATGAACAGACAGTCAAACACTTGTCTGAGAAATGAGGACTTCCCACAAGCAGTGCCAAAGACATTTATAACATTATCACATTTTGGTTGTCAACATTTTCAAAACCATTGTGGTGAAGAATGAATTTTGATTCCTGCTTATGAATGAAATTATTAGGAGCTTCGCCCTCACATTAACTTAACATGTGAAATTGTTTGATGCAACAAAATATGTAAATGATCACACATTGTCACCAATTCAAACAAAACAATTAAGTGTCTTTCCACAGCGGTCTTATAAGCTGTAAAAGTGATTTGCTTTGGCACTGTGATCATTTGAAGGTTTTTGTCATTTCAGAGGGTGTGTCGTGCCTCTAACGACACCTCATTTCTTAGGATTAGAAAAGCCACATCTTGTGGCCGACTTACCATTAAGTTTGTCTGCAGTAACAGTATACATCATAAGTGTTGGTGGGTTTCCTGGTCCCATATGACCTAACACCAGGTTTAGTCAGTAGGTTGCCAAAGCAGCCCTTCCTTGGGTTTGTAATTGGGTATCTGTACAGATAGAAAAGCAAAGCCATTATAAAAGGTCCCATCATCTTACCAAAAAGATTTCACACATCGGAATACAATCAAAGAGTATATCATGGAATAGCAGAACTTAATTTATGGCAGATAATTAAAACGCAGCTAACCTCACTGTCTGGTCAGCAATCCAGCCGGCATCACATTGATCAAAGCCATCCTCATAGGCTGCTTTCAGTTGGTTGTATGTAGCAATGGTTGCTCCAATATTTTGGCAAGTTTGGACAGCCTTCTGGTAGTCCAAAGTGTACCTGCTGGTGCTTGCCCGGTAGTGAAACACAACACCTGGCAACACATAGGAGAACAAATGACCATCCAAAAATGAAACTTAATGAAGTTTTGTACAGAAACTTGAACATAGTGATCTGGAATTCATCAGCATAATTCCAGTGCTATAAATTATGTCAAACGTCCTATAAAGCACACATCATGGGTGAAATAATTGAGTCTCTCGACTTCTTTGGAAAGGGGAAACGCTGCAATAAACCAAGAGGATAAGCGAAATACTGTTACAGTTCACCACAAATGAACAAGATAACTGCAGATGATGCCATGGCCCTGAAATTCTCATATTTGTGGACAGTAAACAGATGCAGAGGATATGATTGATAGACCTAATTAACATTGCAGATAGTTGGAAAAGAGGTTGTGTAGATTGGAAACCAGTGAAAACCAAGACTATCCCAGTATCTCCCACCCATGTTTTCTGCATCCCAAAACATGAGTTATATCTCACAGAATACTTATCAAGTGACACAGAGTGCACATAATGACACTATGTCAAGGAGAGTACTGCACTATTGTTGCATCACCATATACATCATTTAACACAAATTTGAGGAGTGATATTGGGGAATACTGTTATTACTCAGTAAAAGCAAAGTAAAGAGGCTTGGTAACACCCACTGAGTGCCCCACCAAGAGCACAATCTCCACTGACAAGGTAGCACCCGAGATGATAGGGATGGATGAGGTTATAACATAGCTGTTATTCTGCCAACATGTGGGATACTATCCATATTTGGGCTCTAATGGCTTATTGGGTTAGATGGCTGAACACTGGAATTTAAACACTGCGGTACTTGATATGGACAGGGACCCAAATTCCCATCTCTTTTAGAGGCATTGCCTCTAAAAAAAGAACTGAAAACTGTGGTTAGTCTGCGTAACTACTGGGTAGGTGCTGCTATCAAAGTAAGCAGAAGGGCGCCCATAGTTCTCTCATATTGTTTACATTTCTATCACCACTTGTATTGCATTTCACTATTATTAAACCCTTGCAGCTAACCCGTCTATTTTTATACAGTATCTTGAGAGAGCAATATTATATGACGGGGAAAGGTGAATGACTTACCATCGACATCGAGGTTAACGACATCCTGGGTGCCCTCAATGCCGTACATGACCTCACATCGATAAGTGCCCGCATCACTGGCACGCAGCTTGACCATTGTCAATGAGGCGTCGCCTACATCCTTAGGGTGACTGGGCACTGATACGCGGTGTAAGTAGATGGAGTCCATTTTGATCTTTCCATTTTCTGCCACCAGCACTGTGGATTCCACGTCTCCTACTATTTTGGACCATTTGATCCGTACGGAATCTCTGGTATGAATGGACAAGCCATCGAGACTGATCACTGGGGCTGAGGTTGTGATGATGGAGAAGAAGCAGGGAAGAGTTACCTTCCCTGAGAGGGACCCAGTGACTGGTTTGATTATCGATAATGAGTTGGAGGCTGAAACGCAAAAAGCAAAAGGGTTAAATGCATTTCCATATCATATAAATGTATTCACTACTGTATTCTAGGTTTATTTCTTTGCTGCTCTCTTCCATACTATAACATGTCTTTTCTGTTTTCTCTCATTCTAACTGAGGCGAGTAGACATTATAAACTGCCCGACTCATTAGCATTGATGGGGTGTGACAACTACACCCAGCCTAATAAAAGAAAACATGCATCATGGCCTGAAAATGACTCTTGGAAAGTCAAGCCTCATGCTTAAAATGCTGGGTGGGGGAACACATTCAGCACTGACTGCAGCGTATTTACAGTATGTTAGTATGAAGTTAAAGATAATTTGGTTAAACAGTGGAGTCATGATTGCATCAGTTCATGTTAGGCCACTGCTGAGTTCTGTGCATTTTACTTTTCCTTCTAAAATAATCCCTCCTTCACTTACATGATGATGACAGGTAGACCCACACATAAAGAAGTGAAATATGTCATCAGCGTGTCGCACACTAGATAATAATACTTATCTTCCTTATCATGACCTCATACTCTATTCTGAGCTGAAGACGTGCCACTGATGTTGCACACCTACGTTGCAGCAGTGGGTAAGGATATGTAATGTAATCCCACATAATATACTGCAAACACACTTTATTACACTAATGTTAAGACAGATAGGGTTAACCTATACTGTGCTTAACCCCCCCAGGTCTGTTTAACAGTTTTTAACTTTATCTCAGTCTCATCTCACTTCTATGTGATGAGGCGAAGGGGATGTCAGATAGACATGGCTACAGGCTGAATCATGCTTAGCCCTGTGGAGAGGAAGAAGATTCACCTTTTCTTTTTTTTCTTTCTTTCTTTAAGGGGGAGGGGTGGGGGTCACAGGGAACAATGTGGGGAATGCTCTGGAAACAGTGGTGGGACTGCCCCAGAGGCATAGCTGTGTGAGCTTTAACAGAGGGCCTTATTAGGTTGAGGGGTGAGACCATCTGTTATTTCCACACTGGGAGCAGAGTCTAATTGAAAGGTGTCCATCTGTACGGGGCCAGGGGAGCCAGGGGGGCCAGCGGGGCCCGAGATGTAAATTTCAGCGGCCAACACTGTGACCTTCACTATTGAGTATAGTCTCGCAGGTTTCTCAGACAGACGGCGGGAGGGGGACTCATCACAGTCTGCTACTTAAAGAACAGAGTGAAGCTTTAATGCTGTGAGGCACCGCTGACACATCAGACAGTTTGCTGATGATCAGCTGTAAAGTACTAACCAGCTGAATGTTACCATGTGCAATCACTTTAAGTTCGATGAAACTCACAGAGGTGGACAGAAGAAGAGAAGGAGTGAGGGGAAGGGAGAGAGGGGAAGGGAGAGAGGGAGAAAGATAAAGGAAAACAGAGAGAGAGGGGTCGATTTGGGGAGGAGGGAGGGAGAAAGGAGTGACTGAGAAAGAGATAGAGGGAGTAGCATTTACTCATTCAAAACGTACCTGTCGCAGTTGCAGCTTCACAGAGACAATATAACCACAGGATATACTTTATATAGAGTATCATCTGTTGGAAAAATTAAAAAGATGCTTTAGGAAACAATGCATATAAGGCATTTATGTTTTATGTTGTTTCTTATAGTGCTTTTAGTATTTAGTTTGTTGACTTATAATAGATAAATCTGCTTAACATATTTTATATCATGCATTCGCCTTAGAAGAATTAAATGTATTTTACAAAAAAATAAAAATAATCCAGATATTAGTGGAGGCTCCAATCATTTTAACAAATTAATACATTTGCATTTTTTCGAGATAATAATGGATTGTTCTCTCTTTGAAAAGCCAATGGAAACCAGGAACATCACATTAATCTGACATATCATATTAGCTGGCAGATTTAGTTCATTTGTTCACATTAGAAATAGGCAACTAAAGCTTCTTGTGGGGTCGAACTACTGAGTTTTTGGAGACAGGAGGACAGGAGCAGTGAGCCCCCTGTCCTCATTTCCACCCCACTGTGTAAACACAAGTGGTGGGTCGCAGTGGAAGCTGCAAACTGTTATACTCTGTAACAACCAGACACACTATGTAATGGTAATTGGCGCAAAAGATCATCATCTAACATATTTTTGGGAAAAAGTCTATGAGTGTATAGTCCATCCGAAGTCAACGGACCCACCCTAATGAAAACTAAATGAAATGAGACTTTGAAGAGATAATAAGAGAAAGAGGTCCTGGTCTAATAACGTTACATCTCCCGCTAAATTTTCTTCCGATTATTGTAAAAAAAAATAAGAGTTTATATTCTTAGAGAGAGTTGGTTAAACTAAAGGCAGTCGCTGAAGGATTTCTAGGAAATCGAAAAAAAGAGGCATTTCCAAGAAAGTTCAGCATCACACGGGCGTATTATTGGTCGCACATATTTGAATTCAGTAGTCGTTTATGTGGATCTCGGAGATGATCCCCACTATGAAACTAAAATATCAGCTTCTAGGAATAAAATACTGATAGTGTCATGCTGTGAGGAGTTGATTAAAACTTGACTTCTGGTTTTGCTGCCGTTTCTATTACTTGTTCTCTTTTTCTTCACAGAAACACCTGCTACTCGTATAACTGAAGAATTAATAACATTGTATTCATTATTTTAAATTCAAGTGTGAATTTACTATTAAAACTGTGGCGTAATCGGCAATCCGCAGAGCTTACTATGGAAATTCAGTTACTCTACTCAGCAGCGGGACACACCAGTGTAGGTTATCTAAGGACAACTCGGCATCACTGGGTGTGTCCGTGACTGAGAAAGTTAACTGAAATATATGTATTTGTTTAATGTGTCAAATATTTTCTTCATATCAGAATCAAATGTTAAATATTATGAAAACAATAAGCCAACAGGCATTAATTGCCAAGTATCTGGTTTAGAGCAATAGTCTCAATTCAAAGTTTATTCCAAACATAAAAATACTTACGTTTAAAGCTGTTTTATTCCATAAAATACACAAATATCGATATATGTCCTTAAATCCAGTTAGTCCCAGTGCATAACATGGATGCGTAAAAAGTGTCCAAATATGTCCACTCCAAATCGGCGCAACACTTAGCTCCTTGGTGCGCCTTTCTCTTCTCCTAGATGCTCCAGAGTTGCAGGTTCCCACTCCGGGATGATCCTGGTTCTGATCGGAGAGACAGAAACCGTGAAGTGCTGGCAAGCAACAAGTTCAATTTTGCTTAACGCACACTGTTATTTCGTCAGTGTTTGAGAGGAGGGGCAGGAGTGCCCATCTGAAAAGTGAATGAGACACCTTGGGAAGGAGGGGCGGGGGGGGGGGGGGGGGGGGGGACGTAATTTGGCCCTGTGCCTGAGAGGTGGATCTCATCCAATCAGACTGTTCCGAAATCTCGATGATCAATCATTTGTACAGGTGACACTGTCACTTTAAAGTTAGTGCATCTTTACTTCGGACGAGTTCTACGTCTGATGTTTTCATATCATTAAAGTAAACAAATGAGAAATTAATTATGCCAAAAACAAACCTTTCTTATAGGCGTCTCATGTTTATATCGCTTGTTGGTTATAATAAACAACCTTGTTGATTAATTCTCGAGTTGATGGCCTGTAGAGCGCACCAGTCATATCCAAGGGTGCGCAATGGAAACGGGGTGGTGCAGACATGTCTCTGGTTGATTTTGAGTCACAGCCTAATGTGTCCCATTATTTGTTCCAATAACACATTTCTGTCAATATGTTGGAGGCAGTACGTAGCATCCACCCCATCGAGCCACTTTGGACAGTTTTTTTTGGAGTAGCAGGTCTCGTGCCTATCGAATTTCGAGATGCGCAAAGTAAAAAAAAAAAAAGACCAATAAAGTTCGTCTCAAGAATAAGATGTTTAATTTTATACACACATTTTAATGTGAATGTGTTTACATGTTTACATTATGAAGTTTGAAGTTCATCTACATAAATGGATCATCTCAAATGGAAATGGGATATATCTCTGATTAACACCGATTACCTGTCTGGGGAGTCAGCAAACAGTGGTTAACTGTTAACCTTTGTGCTTGTCTTTTCCACACGGGGGAGAGGATGGACCACAGTTTATCAACTCTTTCCTAATAATCACTACGATTGGCTACAACTAGACAGGTAGGAGGGCTTAGCTGAGTAAACTGAGCTCCTGTGTGTGTGTGTGTGTGTGGTGGTGTGTGTGTGTGTGTGTGTGTGTGTGTGTGTGTGTGTGTGTGTGTGTGTATGTGTGTGTGAGTGTATGTGTGTGGTAGGTCATCTGTCAGGCAGTGATTATAACTCCCAGCAGTGGGGGGCAGGGATGAGATGTGTCTCTTACATTTGTTTTAACAGAACAGCAAATCATTTTAATATGTCTGATATAGAGTCCGAATGATCGACGAAAATCCATTTTGGGGGTTCAATGTATGAGGAATCCTCGAGCCAATGACACATATGACATATATTATTTAACAGAAAACTATTTAAAAGTAGACTTATTCATGTTTGAACACTAAATATTTAGTTATTTCTTGAAGATTTATGTGTAAAGGTAGCTGTGTGCAACAAATGATTGTGTAGTAAGACTGCAAAGTTACTTGCAACATATCAAGGTGAGCATTTATGACTCTTCTCTATCGATATGTCCAGTGCATACACTAATCAACATTCATCTTAGTTCTGCCTATTTGTAAGAGTTATAGAAAAAAAGATGTCCTCCAACATACTTGACATAGGAGCCTGTTTTATTTGAACAGTTTAACATCATGAATGACTTTGGCCAGACAGCCTAAGAGACATTTAGGCTTCTGCATGTGAATCAAACTGATGGGCAGGTCTGGTTGCTGACTTTAATGGAGTGGAATACTTGTAAAAAAAATATTGGTGTGGCCTTCTAAAGGCGCTCACCCCAGCTGAGAGCCGGAGCAGAGGTGATGAGCCTCTGACACAGAAGATCGCCGTTGAAGCCCGGGGTCCTTGTAAAGGTTTTAAGTGCCTTTTCCATACCTGTGTGCATTGTAATCATCTCAGGGCTCTGCACCACTTACCCACAGTCTCTCTCCTCTGCAAGGCTAGACTGGTCTGGACAGCCACACTCTGAGAAAGAGAGGAGAAGAGAGAAGCACCGTGTGAGACAGAAAGGGAAGGAGTTAACAGATTGTCAATTTTGACTAATGTCCGATGTCTAACGGCCTGTCACTTACTGTCGCATTAAATCTCCATTAGCCAATTAGAAAACAACACTTAAAGGGACAAATCACCCCAAAATCAACATCTGTCCTCTTAGCTGTAGTGCTATTTAGAGTGTTTCGAAGTTGTTGTGAGTGTTGGAGAAATCGGCTATAAAGGTGTCTCTTTCCAGGAATCATGTCCCGTTTTTTAAGATAATCCATGTAAGAGCAATGTTTTTTCTACCGAACTACATCCGCCAACCGTATCTCCACACAGAAGGAAGCGTGCGTCTACTCATGGATGAAAGACTCATGCACATGACAGCGCGAGATTTAAACATTAATGGCATTCTTTTCGGCTGAGTTGTAACGTTAGCTAGCTGAGTACATGCAGGCTTCCTTCTGCGCGGTGATACAGGCAGGCAGGCGTAGCTTGGTAGAAAGAAAATAGTTCCTATATGAAACTGCTCACATTAAGGTCTTCAGATTATCTTGAGTAACCAGGTAATGATTCTGGAAAGAAACATTGCTGTTGAGTTTTTCAAATGCATTTTTTTGGCACTTTGAGTACTACAAGCCGAGTGCCATCTAGTTCCATTGTATTCAAGAGAAGGCAGACATCTCAACGGCCCGATGTCTTCAACACTCGGCAACTCATACCACAAACAATCTAGATTGATAAATATCACTACAGCTAAGAGGAAAAATATGCTATATTGATTTTGTGATTTATATTGTCCCAAATATATCTTCAACATTGGCGATTTGAGACATTTGGCAATTCATAAGAGGCTCTGACAAAGACAGATTGCATTCTGATGTCAAAGCTCCGGGAAACACGTTTCATACGTTGACCAAACAATTTGAAAAAGAGCTCAAACTGACCTGAACTAGGTGGAATTTGCCACCTGACCCCAGCATAATTAACAACTACTCAGTTCAGAGTTACGGGAATCATTTAATCATTTTACTACTTCACCTTCTGAGTCATCATTAAGTTAAAAGTTGCAAGTCACGCACTGCCATGTAAAACGTATCTACTGTACGTGTAACCCTAGAACTCCTGTTGCCTTTCAGAACCCATAAATCAATGAGTCAAAGAGCCAATCAAAGAGTGTTTGATCCTGGTGATCCGCTGTGCGGGCCCCAAGATGACCCACATATCACATGACCTATAAAGGTGGTGTACCTCCGGCACCATGCCTCCTCAGACAGCATAAAAGGGGCGTCAAATTTCTCTGACCCCAAGGGATCTGTCCTACTAAAACTTTTGAGGGCCAAATCTCCTCTGATTTTAATGTGTTTTATCAATGACATGTCGCCAGATCAGGAGGGTTCTGGTAAAGGAAATCATCCAATATCTACAAGTATAAGCGGAATACAGAACAGCTGGTATCCCTGTGAAGTCACCTGATATGTTTGACGATACGATTGCTCCTGTTTAAAATAAACTTTAATTAATAATAAGTAATAAATGATAGTGTTAAACAAGATGCACAATTTAAGTCTCGAACAAAAGTCAAACCTGTGACCCACAGCATGCTGGGATTTCCCAAGGTACAGGGAAACAAACTTGTGTGTGTGTGTGTGTGTGTGTGTGTGTGTGTGTGTGTGTGTGTGTGTGTGTGTGTTTTGTGAGTGAACCCCCTGTTTAAAGCAGAAAATGTGGGGAAATGAAGTTGTCTTTGGACAGACATGAACCTTGATCCCTTGGAGCCAAGTGTGGAGGCCCAGACCTCCAGACTCTGATCCCTTCAGCTTTAGTGAGAGGCCTAGCGAGGTTAGCGACAGCACAGGAACTGGAATTAATCATGTTTCTTCAGCCCAAAATCAGGTTTTGTTTGTTTTTTTGCGATACCGTCTAAGGAAATAGTACCATGAAGGAAGATTGATGAAAAACAAATGTCTGACTAATATGGGATTATTGAGCAATGGCTAATATTGGAATTTAAGGGTTACATAGATAACAATATATCTTCCGAATTTTAATTGTATTATTTGAAATATTGAACTTGAATTGGGGGGGAAAAGGGTCAAATACTTAAAATTGAACACTATAAAAGATGTCTGTACTACACTTTCTATTCATATATGTGCCAACATAGAGATCAGTAGTCATATTGGCACGTTATTGATCAGGTTCTAATACAGGCTATTACAGTCCTGGTAGTCTATGACATCGTACTTAAAAGTTTCATACAGTATTTCAAAGGAAAATGCACAAAAATGCTAGCCATGTGTAACATGTTTTAGATGAAGTATTTTAGATTTGGCAGTGTTGCAGTAAACAATGAAGTGTGTTTTAATAGAAACACATCCAGACAGCAGCAGCTGAATACCACACACCGCTCGTTTCTACGACTTCCGAACAACATAAAAATAATTAAAAGGAAAAAGACAAAAAGCTGCACACTGCTATTGTGAGGACGACTGCACCAGTGGCACAACTGCCTGGAGTCCTCGGCACTAGGTGTCAATCAACAGGCAGGTGTCAGTCATGGCGGTGACAGCTGGTGGACTGTCGGTCTGACAGGTGTTACAGAGATACGTAAGGTCGCCCCGCTGTCCACTAATTGGTGACTCTAGTGAGAGCCATCAACATGTTCTACCTTTCATTTATATATTTATCTTTTTTCCCTCCACACCTGTGTTACAATTGTACATCTCTCTACTCTTCAGTCATGTGGTGTTGTCAAACAAGTCTCCATCTTATAAAAGGGATGTGTGTTTCCATTAAAAAACCACAGATCTTTTAAAACTACATAACTCATTAAACCCGTTGTGATTCAACCATCCGAACCAAACCTCAGCGCCAAAGTCCTCAAGAAAGCATCAAGTTCTCATGGTGACTGCCTGAGAGGACAGACTGGAACTTCATGAATCACCGCATGTGCCACCTTCTAGCACTTTAATCTGAGAGGATGGCAAAGGAACAAAGACAGAGGAAGAGAGAGAGAGAGAGAGAGAGAGAGAGAGAGAGAGAGAGAGAGAGAGAGAGAGAGAGAGAGAGAGAGAGAGAGAGAGAGAGAGAGAGAGAGAGAGAGAGGTAGGGGGGGGGGGTGTTGATAACCAGAACCAGACCATTCCCACGTCACAGATCTTTGCCAATTGCAGTTAACATATTGCAGCATTGTGGGAACCATTTAATCCTCTAACCTCATCCCTTCTGCTGTAATCACCCATATACATGACCTCTGGGGAATCAGGAGTACAAGATTTCAAATGAAGTATGTGTCATATTTGACAATTTAGCACCAACGTATTTAAAGATGTGTGATCTATGACATTCTTGAGAGTCCCTATAGCAACATTTCCCAGAGAAGTCGTGCTTCTCACTATGCAAACCACAGAAAAAGTCAGACAGTGAGACAGTCAGTTATTAAGCCAGGCAGCAATTAAGCCTACACGAGAGAAGGCCATGTGGACAGCCGTCGATCCTTTGGTCTCTGACCAAGAGGAAGATAATAACATAATGCATTCCCAGCCATGAGAGAAAATCAACTGGAAAAAGTCATTTTGGTTTCTTTGGTTCCAATTACCATTTTAAAGGATGTTTTGGTAAAACTGTAATACAAATCTGTTTCAGTCATCCATTACAATGCTTGGGTGGCATACACTGATATTGTGGTAGTGGTAACAATACACTAATGTAGCGCTCTCACATGCAAAGACATGAAAAAAAAGAACAGATTTAAAAACATGTGATAAATGGTGATAAAATAAACTTGGTCGAATAGTTTTGAGTAAGACACATAAATGTATTTTTATTTCAAACTGCTTCACAAGGTGAAAAAAGAGAAAGTCTCCCTTGAGCACACTCTGCAGAAGGTTGTCATTATCACACTAAATGTTCAACCACCTTCCTCTCAAAACCTGCAGAACATTTGACTTTAATTCAAATAATGAGGACAATCAGTTCACACCAGTATCTCAAAGAGAAACCACTCGTTGTGTGTAATGGTCAAAAGGTTGTTTTAATGACTGGGTTGAAACAAAGCAGATAATCTTTGCCACTGGCAAAATGTGTAGAGCAGTATAGACAAGACTCGACTGTAAATCAAGTCAATAAGAAAAGTCAGCACTAAATGTGATTTCTGTTTTGTATGTAGCCTATGTACAGTATGATATCTCGGACGCACCTCACACAGTTTTCATTTCCCACATCGTAAATGTTTTTTGTATATGTTTCTTGCATATATTTCTGTTATACTAAGAGATAAAGGCAGTATATGTACAGACAAGCTCTTTGGTCTCTCACACACACACAAGTAACACACATTAAACATTGTATTGCACTGAAATAAATTCAATTTTAAACAGCAAGCCCACCGCTTTACTTCCATATGTGTGCCGCTCCCAGCAGAAACAGCGGTACAGCCCACTGTGAGCAAAAAGAGGTAATTTGTTAGAATGTCTGACACGACTGGCACAATAAAACCAATAACATTTCTGAGTTGGAAAAAGAAATCAATAGTTGAAGTAGCGTTTAAAATGTGTTTTATTGAATCACAAGATTTGGTTGATTCACGCAAGAGGGAGGCTGTAGTGCAGTAATCAAAAGAGGAAGCATTCCCCAACTGGTCCAACATGTCTGAAGGGTGAGAGAACAGTTACTCATAACAGGGTTTTTGATTTTATATTCTCAAGAGAGTTGGCATGTTCAGTTTTCAAACATCACTTGTGTAATGCGAAGTTCTTTCAGACATTACGGTGTAAGGCGGTGAGCAGTGAGAGCACAGCACAGCCCGACAGCAGACAAAGACCGCTCTGTCTCAAATGCAGCTCCGTGGCGGGAAAGCAGGAAGATTCCTGTCATTTGCCTGAATGATGGGAATCCAACAGGTGCACGCAGTAAGTGAATGACGATGATAAGCAAGTGACTGAACGTTTAATTTCAGCCTGGCACAGCCATCATCGCTCTTTCACAAACAATGTTAACCCTTTCAGCTGCATGGGCTGCTGTATAGCCCCGGTGAGCTAGACCCGCCCTTGCTAGAAAGCCATGTGGTTGTAACTTCACGGTTTAATTCCAACATGTGAACAAAATGAACTCAACTTTTACCAGCTGTAAACGTAATTGTTGATTGGTTACAATGTTTTAGAAGCTGGTATGACAAGCCAACACAAAGCGACTTCATCACTGGAAATCCATCTGAGCTTTAATGGAAAATGAAAGTGAAATGTTTTTATAGCTTTGACAGAAACATGTGCTTGTGTCACTTTTTCTAATTAATATGATAATAAATGGGATGCTTCAAAGACTAATTAGATTATCTGCTCAAATAGGAGCCTGTGGTAGATAGTGACTTTACTGTATGTTTTACATTTAGTTATACATGTACCACTGCTACAGCTCATAATTAAGTGTTTTACTTTTAAACAATTACACTTATATCTCCTTCCTTTGCAAACTGACATCTTATTTTAGAATGAAACTCTATTAATAATCATTCTGAAGTATTACATTCTTATTAGGATCACGATTCTTCATGCTAACAACTTATTCTTAGTGTACACCACTACAATGAAAACCTCTTTATGTTGACATGTTTTCACTGTACAGTATAAAACCTCTCATGACAGAAACATGTCCCGTGTAAACTCCATGACACATCATGGTTTGCATCTTAAATAATCTGAATAATTTTATTCACAAATTGGATGTTCCTCTACATGTGTGTCTCTTGGGAAATGCATATGGTTAAAAACAAAGAGTTAAATGCTTATTCAAGTCAGGTTGAAGTTAACATGCCTCGTCTTGTAAGATATCTCACAATAGATATGAACCCAGAAAACATTTACAATATTTCACAATTATTTCAGATTAAAATATCATTTCCTCTTCTTTCCATGTGTTATATATAAAATCAAATAAAAATTCTTGAATCAACTGATTGACAGAATAAAACATTTAAAATGTCTTTTAAATTAGACAAATGTAATAAGGAAACAGCACAAATAGGCCAAATTTAGAATATTCTGCATGCTATAATATTCTGAGTGGAACCACTGACAGAAATATTCAGTGTAGTTTCCTAAACTTGGTCTCATCCTCCATCGTACATTATCATGCACTTATCTGTAAATGTTTCTTAGAAACTGATCGGGTCTTCCCTTTATAACATGCCTTATTTATGGGATGTATAGAGGAGACAGTGTGACATTCCTGTGGGGATTATTAAACCTGCAAGCGCGTGTTGTGGGATTATCCAGGAGGCCACCCGTGGTCTTCAGCAGGCGTTTAGGTATCATCAAAATCATAAAAGACAGCAGGAAGGTCCAGAAGTCAAAGGTAGTATGGTCACGTAAAGACCCTGAGTACGTCTCCACGGCTTCATTACTGTCAGTGTGAAGACACACTGTGATGACCTCAGGACCTAAAGCTGGTAGCAGAGGTAAAGGAAGAGGTTAGGAGGTGAACACAGAGAGACAACATAACCCTATTAACTCTCTGCAAAACACCCCACAGTTACGTCGGGGCCACAGAACATCTACAGAATAAAAGGGCAGATGAAAACAAGGGGGAGGCAAAATTATTGTTCGCAAAATGATAGTTTAGAAAGGGGAAATGAAAGAGATGGCATATAGTTTATTTTCATAATGAAAAGAGCGGGGGAAACATCAGCAAGACATGATGAATAAGCAGCAACAAGGCAGCTTCGGTTCGTTGTTGGTGACACCCTGTTTTCTGGGTGTAGCCTGTTGTCCCTCAGTAGTTGTTACTCTTCGTTCTCACACAGAGCCAAGGTTGAGGGGCTTGGCAGGCAAATTCAAGCTCAGGGCGACGTCAAACTCTTGAGAAATTGCTTCCATGCTCCAGATCCAGATTCTCTACCGTGTTCTCCAAGTCATTAGCAACACCAGCAGTTCCCGAGGAAGCACTGGAGGGCGTTAAGTGCCTGTTATCACATGACTACTAATGTATCTGGGCAAAGTCTTGACGGCAGCTCTGAATGGCGCACGCAGTCTGGAGTGTTTGGGAAAAGATAGCGTCATTAGTTGTTTGGCTTTTGATTTATTGAAGACGAGAGACAAGCAGTGAGGCTCTCATGAGAGCTGTAGTAGGTAATTGTCACAGTTAAAGCAAACCAGATGGCGCTGGCTTTCTCAATCTGGGTCGAAATCTGGGGACACCTCCAGGACACTGTTGCCTGGTTGTCACTGTTATGGTTGTGTGTATCGAGGTGAGGGTTGACTGGCTGAAAGTAGCTTGCCACATAGCTGGAGAGGGATTAAGAAAACCTGTTCATCAGAAAAAGGCTTAGATTTAGGGCTTTAATCATGCTCATGATGATTCCTGGATGTCATATATCCATGGAGGAGGAGGGTGGAGACAAAGGCAGGGAGAAAGAGAGGCAAAGACAGAAGGGAATACAGAGAAGAGAAAAGCAAAAAGAAAGGTTGTATATCATTTGCACTAATAAAACAAACACTCCATTTCGAATCTAATATTTCATCCCTCAGTATGGAGAGGTACTTTGGGAAATACAGTTCAACATCTTGATATGAGCCAAGGCTGAATAACATTATATTATATGTATTCTTACCAAGAAGTTTGGGAAAACAAATTGATAGAAAACTTGATAGAATGCAAAGGCGAGTGTGCAAACCAGAGAAGAAGTTCACTGGGACTCAAAAGGTTCTTGCTGTCATTGCTTGGACAAAGCGACACCACACACACTGTAGTCCTTTTCTGTTTTGTTTATTTGCCAGCCAACACCCAAATGTAAGCTGTGGGAGGATGTTATGAGGTTTTAGATTTAAACAAAGTGTCACTACAATATATGTAGGAGAGACGATCAACTTACCAAATGTACCACATATGGCCAGACAACATGATAACAACTGAAGGTTGGTATTAGTATCCCAATGCAACCACTGAATCTGGAGATGTTAAAGTTACTGTTGTGTTACAAAGACTTATTTCTGCATTTTTCTGAATATAGATATTGCTTTTTAGACTCTTTCTTTTAGCAGCAGAAGCATATTATACAAACAAGATGCAATGTTAGTCTGAGCCTGTGTGTAGTCTGGGAAAAGCAGCATTTCAAGAACCTCTAGTGCTTCTGTTACAGCGTGTCAGTGTGAGAAAACATGCAGCTGTTGGATGTGGAAAGACCTCACAACATTGTATGTATGAGCCGGATGTTCAGGAGACACCTCTGAAAACCCAAACATTAGCAGCAGCTGATTAACATCTCAAACCCTGTCAGACCCACCGGCGAGTCCATCTTACTGAAGTCATATTAAGATGTTCACAGCGTTAGAAATGTATTTGAACTCTACACACGAACCCCAAGGGAAAAGCAGAAGAGTTTAAGAAGTTAAATGCCAAAGATAGAATCTGAAGATTATTTTAGTTTCTTTGCTATGTACATTTTGTGTGGCCTATTTATTAGGAGGAGATGGCAACTATGGGACCAGCTCCACATCTAAAACCAGTGCTGTGGTCAGAGGCAGCAGGAGGAGTACTGTATCTACCTAGTATGTAATACAATTAATGCTATAAAGGTGTAGGACTATTAACTAGACTACTAATTATGCAAACATGTGCTGGGCTAGAACACTATTGGATGCTGGGAATGTGTGGGCTTCTTTTTAAGACCAGTGATGACGACAACATGCTGATTCAACCTCTTTTAATGGGACGAGAGGGATATTAATTCAGAAGGGCACCCCACATCAGATACTGCGGCGGTTTTTCAGAAGTTTGTGTGAGTGTATAAAAAAATTAAATAAATAAAGAATAGGGAAATGAGAGAAACGTTTCACGAGGCCATAAAACAAAGCTTGAAATGATTTCCTTGTATTGTTGTTAAACTGATTTGGGCCCACGTGGAACAGAAAGAAGACTGGAGAGGTTGCGTTTCATCTTAATATGAGCTACTTAAAATCTGCAATAAATAATCTTCCCATCTAAACTCCTCCAATGGTAAGTTATGTCCTTGCACTGCTACTGTATGTGAAAAGAGGCTCCACAAAACAGGAAAAGTGTATGACTATGATGTATCAGTTGCATTGGTTATCCGACTAACCTGCTTTTATTCCTGCTCAGGAGGTTCTGGGCTCAGGGTGTGAAGCTGCCTGCGCTTCCGGCTCGGTTGCTCATCTTCCTCATCAGAAAAAGTCTGGTCCACAGAGATGCCCTGGCATACCAGATTACGACCTGCATACATTATACACAGCACACACACACACACACACACACACACACACACACACACACACACACACACACACACACACACACACACACACACACACACACACACACAACACACACACACACACACACACACACACACACACACACACACACACACAGAGCATAGATCTTACTATATCATGTTTGTATAGGGGACACAAAAGATAGTTTTCCTGCCTCCGCTGGACAATAAAATGTATTCTATTCTATCCTCACTTTGCAGTTTCTACGCATCAACACGTGATTGATTATGTCACTAAAATATGCAATCTATCAAAGCAGTTTACAGTAAATCAAAGGTACTAGATGCTAATTGCATTTCTGCACAATGACCTCTGACTGTCGGAGCGCAAATTCCTCGAAGGCCTCCAAATGCCTGCACGTGGAAGTCATGTTCTAAATCTTCGTCCAAGCTTCATTGCTTCGAGCGATTCTCCATTCGTGTCATTTGTGGCACCTTTGTGGCAGTCCCTGGGCATACTGCCTCAGATAACCTCTGTTAACCCTGGACAACTCCACACCTGAAGTCCTGCGACCTTTATCGGGAATAGAGATCTGACATTCCAAACAAGCCCGGTCATACGATCGTTTACATACGGACAGACTCACAAACACACCTGTTTGCCCTTTAACACTGCTGCTAGGCCATTTACATTCAAGATAGACAGATTGAGAAGTTGCGTTAGATAAAAGGAATTACTTGGAAGACTTGATTAGCTGACTGATTAGGAGATAACACTTTAAATGCGGAGGGGGAAAAGAATGCTACTGTTGATATTAACAGTAAAATGAATGAAGAACCAATTAAGTGTGATATTACAGTCCAGCTGGTGGTAGAAAAAATGTATCTTGTTAAAATCTATTTTTCTCCTTCCCTCTCAGACACTCTCTCATCCCTTAAATCACACTATCGCCCTCCTCCCCTTTCATTCCACTTCTCCTATCTCCTTCTCTTTAATCTTCAGTCACCCCACTGTGAGTGATATGCTTCCAATGATGTCACTATCAGATGCCAAACTGGAGGGAACAGGTCAAAGAGAGAGTTTCTTCTTTTGTCTCCAATGCTGCCCTGTCATTATTCTCATCACAGGCCTTGGCAATATGGAAACACACCCTGAGGCTCGAGGGTTAACAGGGGCCACGCATGTCAAAGTGGAATTGTGTAGCCCACTATGTCATTAGATAGTTTGGGTAGATTTCTAAATGCAAATAAAACACCCATTTGCTTGTTGTGCACACAGTTTCAAGAGCCAAGAGCCAAATGGATGTAGACTGGAATTGTCAGTGAGGTCTCAAATTCACCAAAGTTTACTTATTCTACTCACTGTACGTGTTTACTGAATATGTAAACACAAAAGATTGTCGTGGCTTAAATTGTATGCTTCATGTCCTCAAATCATTATTAAGGCGAGTGTGAATTGATTGGTTGCTGGGGTTACCAGACTCAGGCTGCACATTATAAACAAAAAGGAATAACAATGCATTAGGCAAACATCAGAATATTGTAACAAAGATTGACATGAATCTTTGGCGTGTTTCCACCACGGCCAAGTGATGGCCAAGAGAGAAACGCCCAGAGACAGATTTGTTGGACAGCTGAATTAGTGTAAATACTACGCCACTTTTGGAAACACACCCATAATGTTAAAAAGCTCAGAATATGGAAAGTATACAGGGACAAATTCATCAAGGCATGAAAATAAGCAATAAGTGGCAGGTGATTTTTACTGAGGGACTGAAAACAGAAGAAAGCATTGTCAAACGCTTCTGGACTTCCCTAACACAGTATGAGAGCCAAGACCCATACTGCGCAATCTGCAACCTCCCACCATCTTGACTGAAGGGGTGTGTGTGTGTGTGTGTGTGTGTGTGTGTGTGTGTGTGTGTGTGTGTGTGTGTGTGTGTGTGTGTGTGTGTGTGTGTGTGTGTGTGTGTGTGTATGAGAGCTAAACAACAGAACCTGCTGAAATCACTACAGCATCAATATGTTTCGCAACTGTATTAGCATCTTGGAGTGAGTTTGGCTCTGAGCACAAACACAACCATTGAGAGAGCGATCAGTGGGTCATCCCAGCAGATTGCAACGTGTAGTACAGGGGGGTATGACTCAGCAAATGTGACGTTGAGCCTGCTCTGCATGATGCAGAAGAAGGGGAGAGACCACCTCACGGCCGGCCGTGTTGAAGCAATCAAAGCAGACTTCACTGGGTGGGTTCGTGACTCACTGACAAGTGTTTCCCAGAATCCGGCTACCCGAGGGTATATTCTCTGCTTGTGCGTGCTTTTACGTTTATGTTAAAACCCCCCAGCTTACATAATCAATTACATTCAACTGTCAAGTTTATTAGACAGTAAAATCAGTTTAAGGAAAGCTTAAACTCAAGAGTTTCACTTAAAGTCTGCATCAATATTGAGTCACATCGTGACCTATGACATAACAAGGAGTTCCGGGAATGGGCGAACATTTGCCATGTTTATTGTTTTCACACCCTGCCCCACCAAAAACACAACGTGTTGATGGTGTGTCATTGTAACAGTACATTTCTATAAAGGTGGCCTATGAGAAAAAGCCCCAAATTGACACAATTATTGATGTATAAGTGTACACCACCATACGAGCCTACTTAGTTTTTATTTTATCTTATTTATTCCTTCTTATTCTCAATATTCTCCTTTTTATTTCTTTGTTTTCTCTACTTTGCTTTTTTTTTTTCACTATAAACTATATAAACATTGTAGGAATGCTACAAGTATGAGCAATATCATGTGTAAGCAAATGTTAATTTATGTTACCTGCTGCACTCCTGCAATAAAGTTTACAAAAGAAAATGAGAACTAAGAGATCTAAATTACTTTGTGAAATATCCTAAAGTGCATTTAACTTTTCTGCTAGCTTTGTTTTTAGGCTTTAAGATGCGGCATATCAGAAGTGTGTCACCTGAACAGAAATGATACTTCCACTGCGATCCAACTGCGTGTTAACTCACAAATACAAAGCAAACTGCCAATGCTCATGTGTTATGAATTGCAATGGTTAGGCTCTGCCCTACCCCTAGAGGAAAGCCTTTGTTCTTGTATTTGGAGTAATCAGAGGGCAGGGAGATGCTTCAGTTTGGTTACTATCATTGATATTGCTGTTGCGACATATTCTGACGCAGGCAATGACGAAAACAATAGATTTTTTATGTTCATTCATTTGTAATATCCAATTGTACTTTCTGAGTTGGCAGAAAATTATTTTTTATTTTGCTTAGGAGCAGTTTTCCTTCTGAAAAGTAAAAAAGCAGCACTCTTAACACACACACACACACACACACAGACACAGACACAGACACACACACACACACACACACACACACACACACACACACACACACACACACACACACACACACCTGTGATGAGAATAGTTGGCTCCTGTGATGGATGGACGCTCTGAACTGTCTCCCCCTCTTCTGTCCCCGTGAGTTGTGTCATTGTCACTAAAGGAATGACACAATTTGGAAAGAAGACAACATGTTTCATGTAGAAAAATCAGCGTGAGTTAGGAAAAACAAAGAAGAAAAATTGAGTCGAGGTTTGAATATGCTCAATGTTGGCAAAACCATACGGTAATCATTTCCAATATTTTATATTATTGACCGCAAGGGTCGCTGGCAAAGCCAAACACGTAAGCAGCTATAATGAATCAAATCTACCATCCATACACTGTGACCAGCAATGATGGAAGATATAATAACACCGGCTTGTAAAGAAAATAATTCACCATCTGTGTTCTGCAAAAGCCAAAGGGAACGCATACGCAGATGTGACAGCATTGTACTGACCTGCTTGCAAATGTGCAACTAAAGCAATGACCTGAATATGTTGATTCATCCTTTATACAAACGTCTCAGTGCTTAGCAGTAAATTAGCTAAATTGATTGGCACACTAAAGAAAGTGTTTCTTATAAAATATTCAACAAGTAGTGTGCACAGACAAGAAAACAAGACTAGAGCTGTAACAATTAGTCAATCGACAGAAAATAATAAGACACCTTTTTTGATAATTGGTTAATGTTTTGTGTTTCTAAATAAATGACAAACATTTGATGCTTCAAGCAAAATGAAAACAGTTGGAATTTCTGACTCTCAGACAAACAAGACATCACGATGACATCACGTTGGGCTCTAGGAAGTTGTGATTGGCATTTTCAGTTTTACATTTTTTTCACCAAATAGTGTATACACGTTGCTTTGGAAAATTCTTAATTGGGATGCTTCATAATCCAAAATCCTATGGGTTGAAATCAGAACTGTATGTCCATAAACAGGTCACAAAATGAGTGGAAGCCATGCAACCCTGTGTATTAAAACAATTAATTAAATAAAAACATATTCCACTAGTTCACCTGCATTTTAAAGTAGCAAAGCTTTCCAGTTATACCAGAGCATCACAAAATGAGTGGAAGCCATGCAAAATCGGTCAGCTGACCTCTGTCTACCCTCCTCATCTGCCTGCTGGTCGTCAGTCAGTTGGAGTTGGCGGACAGCATCCTGCAGGCCTCTGATCTTGGCCTTCTTCTCATGCAGCACCATGACAAAACGCGAGTACAGCTTCCCCTCCAACATCTCCTTATCCTCAAGCTGCTGCTCCAGCCTGGTGAGAAAAACACACAGACACCAATGTATGTGCAATAACATATAGGCAAGAAAATGGACTCCCACTTGCACACGGACACATGCTAACACAGACAGACAAATGCATATTTTAAGAGCCGAGTATGTTTGTTTGCTTTCTGGGAGTAATTTTCTAAGGGGAATGATGCTGATGCCTCCACCCTGTGCAGACATATTCAGCCTCAGCCTCCATCTCTGACAATGCTCCATTCATTGGCCAAGGAATCAACAAACAGATAAACAATTACAGAAAAATGAAAAGAAGTCGAATATGAAATTAAATACATGCAAGTTAATCATTTGATGTCAGTTCCCAGAAATCACAAGCCCAGTTTGCATCACTGGGTGGAACCCTTAATACTCTCAAATGGGCGACCAATGATGATGTCATACTGGGTGAGCTTGCATGCAAACAAGACAACCAACAAACAAATACCAGCGCTGAACATCTTATGAACATAATTACATTCTGTTGGGGTATTTTCCATTCGAACTTAACATTTGCTCTCCATCACATGTTCTTTTTTACACACACATTTAAATCCATCAGCACAAACACAGGACTGCTTTCCTTACTCTCTGAGTATTCTCTGATGCTCCTGTTTCAGTCTACGGTTCTCCTCTAACAGCTGGCAGTTTTTTGACTCCAGATCTGTACTGTGCTTTAGAGACTGGCCAATTATCTTCTGGTTCAGCTCCAGAGGGTCCGGAACTGGCTGGAGCTCCACCGAACCCAAGTGAACCTGAAGAAAGGAGGGACAGAAGAGTAGAAAAAGAAGAAGAAATATGCCAGATCAAATAAGAGTACATATTGTATAAGCAACAGTTGAGAAGCTCAGCAATGTGGGAGGACCTCGGGTATCGATTGCTCTTCCTCTGCATTGACAGGTGACAGTTAAGATGTTAAAGTTAATGGCACATAGTAACATGGTAAGCATAACGTCTGGGGGCCTCTCTTTGAGCATGACCGACTGGGAGGAGACAACAGTACAGATTTAAGACTACATCTACCAGTTGCCCCTGAAGTACCAAGGGAACCTCTAGGAGAAGCTGGGGGAAGTAATCTAGGAAAAGCACATCTGGCACTACAATCCTGGCATGAGCAACGGATGCATATATTATTATATTTAGGCAATAATATCACAGCTTCCAAAAACCTGTTTACAGTGAAAGTGAGTAAGCATTCGCACCATAACGTCATCCCAAAAAGCTCTGCAATATAGAGGTGCAACAAACCATGACATCATATTTCCTCTGAAGTGGGAGATTTTTTAAGATGTTGAGGTGTTTTCTTCTGTCTGGGTGATATACAGGATGAATTCATTGGTCACCAGTGAACTATGCAAGTGAGCACACAGTTTCCTCTCTGTTGCTTCTTGTCTGTGACTTTGGAATCACAGAAAGTCTTCAGATGTAGAAACATTCCTTATTTGGTTTGCATTTTGGCACTAAGTCACAGAGCGGGGCTGAGGCATTGCAGCGGGCGACAGAAAAATGGGGAAGTTTTCGAACATTAAGTCTATGTGTCAAATGTTCGAAATTCCACTGTGACATTCTGATTTCTAAAAGGCAAAATATGACTAAATCTACAGTAAACAGCTATGATTCAATACAGAACACCCAGAAGTACAGAAGCACCGTTGGACCTGGAGTGTGCACATCAAAGCTGCCACACCAAACATCTTTTCAAATAGCTGAATAATTTCTGTTTGCCTGTTGCCTTGGAGATTTTCCCATGCACACAGACAGACAGACAGACAGACAGACAGACAGACAGACAGACAGACAGACACACACACACACACACACACACAGCTCATGATGCACGGGGAAACCAGAAGGTGACAAGATGATAAATCTTCACTGGGCTATGTCGAGGTCACCGACCCACTGTAATAAAGCCGCCATCTTCAAAAGCTCTCATAAAATACTTGTCATTTTTGTCCCGGGCTGATGCTGTCCTAGCAGGCCACACAGCTGTTTCACCCTCCACTAGTGAAACTGCACATGTTAAAGGGACAATCACTTCATATCTCTGCCACAGCTTCGCTACCTTAGACGTATCTTCTTTTCTTCTTTGTCTCTTTCTGTCAATCTCAAATGTTCTTCTCTCTCTGCTTCTTCTCTATGTTTTCTCTGAATCCCTCTCATTTCTAACAATACAAACTTTTCTGCATTGTTTTGTGCATGAAATATTAAAGCAATATGAACTCTATTCAAATGGATCTTCTGCCAGATCCTTTTTGACGCTGGCATTATTTTAGCAACGATAGCGGTTGCAATCCTAATAACTAATAACTTCCACCAGCAGATCATCCAGTGAAACTTCTTAACATCTAAAACCAATAACAATCGCATCAGCCTCAGCTGTACTTTGTGTTTAGTGCTAATTAGCAAATGTACGCATGCTAACACCTTAAACTAAGATGGTGAACATGCTGAAAATGACACCTGTGAAACATCAGCATGTTAGCTCTGTCACTGTTAGAACTTTAGCATGCCTAAGCTAGCATTTAGCTCAAAGCACTACTGTCCCTCCACACAGTCTCACAGAGCCGCTAGTGTGTCCATAGACTCATCTTGTTTACATGTGGTCTTCTTCATGTGTTCTTTTAGGGGCATGAACGCCACCGACCTTTGACACATTACCGCCCTCTGCCAAAAGAAAAATGCACGCCATTAGCCATCCCATGCTTTTTGAGCATGAGATAAGAAAGCAATACAGGTATAACAAAATAATGTATTTATAGATTACAGAGTGCCTCAGAGATAATGACTCCATTCAATATCCTTCTACAATTCTATAAAAAAATCTATTTGAACAGTAACAAGCTTATTTAGTGCAAGTGCTGCAAATCTGATCAAAATAAGGAAATCAGATTTAAATAAAAGTCCTCTTAATAGTCTCAGGACAGAGGAGACCACCCAGGATCTAAGGAGGATAAGGTTCCCAACAACTCGTAAAAACATAGAACTCTAGAACATAAGGATGTCACAGTGATACCGAGCAGGCTCCTCTCAGGGATTTAGAGGATGTTTGTGTGACACTGAGCTTCATTAGTTATTTGCAAGTTGACAAAGTGATTCAGTGTTTGTGCAAGATGGTCCACCAATATTAAGAAAAGGTGAGACTGGTGTACGAAAGAGGCCCAGTAACAATGATGTGAGTTTGAATAATGTGTCAAGGTCATCATGTCCACTTCAAAGATATACCAACTTGCACACTACTGTAGGCTACACATTACTGTACGCACACTTAGGAGGTCGTGATAACTGTGAAAGCTTTGATCTTACTTCAAACCCCTCCTCTCCCTTCTACTCCCTATAACTCAATCTCCAATGTGCTTCCAGAGGAAAGTCAATTAGCAATAAATCCGCCTAAGAAAGATAATGTTAAGGCTTTGAACTTTGACATGCTGAGTACACTAATATTTCCACACTTTAAAGAATGCCATAATGTCCTATATTTACTGTACATATAATGTCAAATGTCGAACTTCATCAAAGTTTTACCCACTGAAACTGTTCAAGACCATAAATCTTGCGTGTTAACATAGTATTACCAGTTTAAAGGTTCAATGTGTAATTCCCAGCTGCCTGCTCCAAAGAAATAGGGGGCAGCATTTCACCTTTAAACTGGGTCCATACAATCTCTAATGTTTATATTTTAGTTAGTTTTTAGTAGTTTGTCGTAGTTATTGTCTTCTAATTTATTCTGTATTAATAATCTTCAGATGGGGCTTGTCCATCTGTGTTTACTGGGGCACTAATGTTAACTGGGGGCTGTATAACGTTACGTTAGTTTGTTCATTGGACTAAATCAGTGGCAGAAACTAGAAAACGACCCGCATATTTAGCTCATCTTCCCGGTGTCGGTGCAGCCAGGAGAGCAGCCGCCGGGGGAGGAGAGAGGTCGGCAGAGGGGACCCCAGTCAGCAGCCAAAAAGCCTTGAGCTCAGCCAGAACAAACCCCAGCGCCGGCAGTCACAGCGGGCTACTGAACCTGTGTAAAGGCAGCAACAGGGAGTCTGCAGTTCCCCGGTGCTGTGGCTGAACTCCAGCTACCTGCTAACTGAAGCTACGGGCTGCCGACAGCTATACGCTCGGAGAAACATCCTCCTGGCAGCTGTGAGGATGAAGAGAGGTGGTGCGGGTAGTTTTCTCATTTCTGCCACTTTGAATGTAATTCAATAAAACAGACAAGACAGCTGTACTTCTTTTCGCTCTGTATAGATCGTGTGCATGTGATGTCACGCTTATTTCCCAACCCGTAAGTCAACCATGTTGGTTGGATTACACAACCAAGACGGCGCCCGTTCACGTGTGAGTTGCTGCAACGCTTCGTAATTTTCTTTGTATTTAAACGTCTAAGATTGAAAGAAAATGCCAACCGTGTGCGCCGTGTATAATTGTGGTCATAACGCTACTCGTGACCCAAAGAAACGGTTCTTTAGATTTCCTAAAATCATCACAAACAACGATCCACAGAAGAGGGATGAATTGCTGTCTACCGAACGCAGTAAGCTGGTTTAGCAACATAACTCGTAAGGATTTAACAGAAGATAAAGCACAATTCACCTGTGTGTGTGGCGTCCACTTTATATCTGGTAAGAGCTCATGCTAAAGCTATGTTTGCAATGTTTACGTTAAACATTTGTGCTTATGATATACCCGAACACTGTAAGACCTTACTTCTCCATATCGCTGACTGGTAAATAAGGCACTTTCTTTACATGTGATGCCATTTGCTCTTTTCTTCTGTACATGTTTTTGTTTGGCTTATTCTTGAGACTACTTCACTTGTGAAAAGCAAAGCACCAATGTGAGAACATGCTTTGCTTAATCCAGCCATACAATCACAGTGTGCGAGGATAACATCGCCGCTCTTCTCACTCACAAACCACGGCGTGAGCGGTGTATCTCGAGCTCTTTGTGATTTACACGGGCATGGACGAGCACCCTGTCATCTTTCAGTGGTTTGGTAAGAAGACTACCAACCCAGCCAGAAACAAAGAAATTATAAACATCTAAGCTCTTATATGCCTTCATTTGTGCTTTAGTTGCCCACGACGTTTGTAGCACAAGGTAGTTCACAATATCCGGATATTCAATTGGTGGTAATGAATCTATAATCCGACAGTTTTAGCGTGTACGGGCCGCAAATGTGGACTTTTTCTCTGAATCTTGCCTTTGCAGAGGACTCCAGAGAGTCAAAATACTTTGAAGAAGTCGGAGTTGTTGTTGTTGTTCGCTTTAGACGCCATTGCTGATTTGTTTTTTATCCAAAATGGCGTCGCACGCATACGTCACACAGTTTTGTCACGTGTTTGCACACTATCTATAGAGGGCAGACTGGAGCTACAGTCTCTCACTATCACCTCTAGAGGAACAAGTGGTGTTACAAGACTGGACGGAGCGCAGCTAGCTGTTAGCATGCTAATCTCAGTAGATATCTCTGCAACACAACACAAAGACATCTTTTACATAACGTCAACATTGTTCCCTCTTCACATTCTGTTGATAATGTTAGTTCATTGTTTTAATGTTTTACATTTTAATTCTGGCTTATCTTACGCATTGAACCTTTAAGACATCAGATACAGAGATCTAAACTGCTGGAAGCACAATCTCTATTTACTGGATTAACATGACACTGCAGCTGCTGTTTATTTCTTCTGCTCCTCCTTTGAAATAGCAAAGGTTGTGTGTTTCACGGTCTTTACTTTCAGGGTTTCTGAGAAAACCTACTGCAGTAAACATGTGAATTCCAGATCACCAAAAGGTTACTTTTAGCTTACTGTGCAGCATTGAAAGAGGAAGGAAGCAATAAACAAAAAACTAATCTGTAAATATAGGCAAGCAGCATGCTAAACTTTACATACCAGTGATAGTTAGTGATGAGGTTTTTATTTATTTATTTAAGTTCCTTGTTGAGAGACAGAAAATGGCTTAAAAGCTCCATTTATTTTCTTGAGCTTCTGCTACTCTCCTGAGACACAGAGATAAAGTTAAAGGTCAGTCTGCACACTGTTGCCAGCCTCTGCCAAGGTGTGGGAGGTCAGACTGTCTGTGATCCACGACCCACTGCCACATTTTTCTACTGTGTTACTTAAACAACAATAAAATTGTTTGTAGGTGTTGTTTCAGCCTCTAACACCATTAGACATAAGACCTTTATATGACAGGGTGGGCTGATTTATGACGATTAAAAGATCAATGCAGCTAACATGACAGGACAAGACAAACAGAAGAGACCTCGAGACGAGATTCTTCCTTCATGTCTCTGAGATAAATATCATGACTTTGCAAACTCCAAATAATTGACTTGTTTGGGATGAAACACACAAGTATAAGCTTTTGTTCGTCCGACGTGTGTGTGGTCTAACTGTTTGTTTGTGTGTGCGTCTCCAGACAGCTAGCCAGATCATAAGGTCAAACCCGTGGAGAGGGGGGAGGGGGCGTAGGTGTGGAGGACAAAGCCAAAAGAACACAGTCCCAGTGAAATGATACCATAACACACTGTGGGCACAGAGGACACAAAGCTTTCCTTATCACACTGTCCAACACATCTCTGCAGACCAAACCCACCACTTATTCCCATGAATCCCATGAATGAGGACAACAACCCCTATTAATCAATAACCGCTAATCAATAATATTAAAGTAAGTTGGCATCATTGGAATTTAAATATTAAAGATTTATAGATTTTCTGACAAATTTCAGCTCATAATAATAGATGTTAATTTACAGTTAATAATTGTGTTAATCGTATAATTTATTTTCTTTTTTTTCTATTTCAAAATAATAATTGTGTCCAAGTGAACAGGGAAGTGAGTGGGTGAGCACTGTGTGGCTGATGACAAAGACACAGTGTTCAAGAGTGGGCAAGGGTGCTCAGTATGGAAGTGTGGGCACGGAGCGGAGATCAGCTTGTCCCATCAGCTCCGTCGTCCGTGGTGCAGAAGCGTTAGGCCAGATAAAGAGCAGGAAGTGAGGGGCGACAGCACTCAGCTTGTCCCAGATAACATGAATGTTCTCATAAACACAGGGCTTGCTATGGAACAGTACCAGAGCAGATGGGGCGGGGGGGGGGTTGTTAAAATACTAATTATCACTTAGGTATCTGCCTAAGATACTGAGTTTAAAGAGGTTTAAAGCAAGGGAGGTATACATTATTAAGACTCAACTACAACTCAGTGAACAACTACTGTGATGTGGAACTTCCTGTTGGTGACAGCAGGAAAGATGCGTCACTGGATCAAACTATTCAATGCGGTCAGGATAAAAATATGGCTTCCAAATGTAGAAGTCGAACGTGTAAGCCTGGATGATGGCAGATTGTATTCATTTTATTCTGAAACCACAATAAAAGCATTTTGGTCGCTTCGTGTGTGTATCAATTCGCATCACCAACAATTGGTTTATTGGGCTTTTGAGTTTATCAAAACATGGCCACTGTTAACATTAACTAATGTAAAAGATCAATCTCTACATGCAGGTAGATTCTGCTCTTTGGCATAAGCTACAGATGATACAGTGAAAAATCCCATAAGGGAGGCCCCATGTTACAAATGTTCCATAGTAAACCAATTCATTAAAAACTATATTTGATAATCCATAAAAAACATTTGAATTTAAAAACATAACATTGGGCTCTTTTCAATTGTGATAGGTATATACTATTGGATGACATTTAATACACAAAACAATTGGTTAAAATAGCTCCAGAATGAATCTGTGCCATTTTTTTGGCTAATTATATGCAGTGAACTAGAAATTCAAATTAAAAAACTGCAGAGGTTTGCTCTCAGATACATGGCTTGACGATGTTTGGTAAAGGACACACAAATGGAGATAGAAAAAATGATCTGCCACCAAGCGGCGTGGAAAAGCTGCAAAATGTAAAGAGATGAAAAAATCTACTAACATGAAGTTAGGGAAGAGAAAAACAATTCAATGAATGACCACATTAAAGTTGCTATGATTATATTATTATTATTATTGTCATAATGTTATCTGTGAAGCTTTGCTTTTAGCATTAAAAATGATAATGTGCAGGATTTACAAATATAAGTGTTTGTCATATCATTTTGACAGATGCATACACATTCACAGCATGTACATATTGTATAATTTCACACTTCAGAATTTGGGATAATTCAATCAGAATAAGAAAACACGGACTACTGGCGTCATACTGCACAGCTGAAATCCCCAGTGAACTATAACACAAGTTTTATTTGACAAACATAAAACATCGACAATCAGTGTCACATGCTTCCAGCCAGACTCATCCAGAATCCTGCGGCTTCAATTATCACAACTGTCAATAATTAGAGTCTCAGTCTCCCTGGATGGAAAGCTGGTCTGAAGTAAGAACTGTTCAGTGGTACTCATTTGTGTGACCGTCATGCTGCTTGTCAACGCGCTACTTCATGTGATTTAAAAGGTTCTGCACTTTCCATTAAACATGGAAGGCACAATAACTGATTGATGTCAAATAAACTATGCCAAAGCTAAAGTACTGTATTACTATTGTGCAGCCTTCATAAAAAAACTGCCAAATCATAGTCCCAAACAGACAAACAGGATCTGTTGGTTGCACTTAAAATGTTCCAAAGTTGTGAGAACATTGGTGTCTGTTAAAGCAAGTGTCAGTACAAGAATATTTCTTTGTCCTCCAATGACAGATCGGTACTTAAACAGACATTAAGGAGGACATAATGTCTGACTTTGCGATGTAAAACACCTGCTTAGTAGCAATTTACCAAGAAACACCCAAATTACATTCATCATTACAACTTCTGGGGTCATATTCATAAAATATTAATGTCAGGTTAAGTTCGCCACCTGTTTTGTCTCCAGCCTCCTTTCTTCTATTCCCAAAGGAAACATACCTCGTTTTTGGCCATTTCTGCACCCTCAAATTATCTGGCTGCGAAAATATGTTCCACTTTTGAACCTCCAACGTGTTGAAAAAAGGAAAAACGAGGGAGAGCAAGAAGGAGAAAAAAACAAGCAGGTGTTAGATAATAGTAGTTAGCACTTAATGCAAATAGTCTCTCGGGATTCTTAGATTTGTGTCTACCACACACATACTGCACACATTGATTATTACCGTCAGGAACAATGTGAGCATTGATAAAAAAAAATGAAAAGCACACATGTGGCTGGACTATATCAATCGCTTTGTGTGATCGAGTTGCTCCTTTTACCTTCAACCTACACAAATGAGAGAGTTCATTTATGTCAAAACTAGTGAAAATGTTTCATTTGAAATAAAGGCTGATATTTGTTAGTCCCTCTTGCGGTTCACTCCCTGGTAAGGACATGCGTTCAGAAGAAGTTTGATTTGACGGAGTGCACTGAGGCACAAAGAGTTAAAACAATCAAGGCATCAGAAATGCATTTATTGTCAATATCAATGATGAATTATACCATTAAAGAAAAGCCTTGTATGTGTTTCTCAGTCTGAAAGAGAAAAACAACAGCAAACAATGTGTTGTTTAAAAGATCCATTCTTTCTTTTCTTGATATCATCATTTCATTGTTATAATATGAGATGTACTAAAAACAAATAACCGTTTTGTCAAGTATGTCAAAGGTCGATAACCTGGCCGCCTCATCTAAGAGAAACAGTATGTCTGAACATGTCCGGACACGGACACATGCACACATAGGCACACTTGTGTACATGGCCCATAGACACAAAGAAAGCCAGGGGGAGTTGGAGAAAGAAAAGAAAACGACTCTAATCAACTGTTGTTTAAGATTGTGAGATGGGGACGGCCCTGTCCATAAATCAGGGTTTTATGGTCTCTAGTGTTCCTAACCCCCTGGCTTTCTCCCTCTGGTCTCTTCTGCCTGCACAGCAGTCCCAAGACCCCGAGTGACCTCGAGTAACCCGGCGGCAACAGCATCCTCTCACAAAGAATAACACCAAAATCCACTGAAAGCACCATGACCTGTACTCTATCAAACCCGTCACTCACTAGGAATTATGTAAGAATCGCCTTAGCACAGCATGTAATATACAGTATGTCTCTGTAACCGACTGCTGCATCAATTCAAAAAGAAATGAGCTTTTATGTGAGGGACTGATTGTTTACATCAAACTAGCTCCACCTTACCATTTAACAAACCTTCAATCAGCAAACCTTTTCCCCCAAGCGTTTATGAGCTGTGGCCGTTAGACGACTGTCTTATATTGTTGCTATTGGATGACTGAATGATTCCTATCTCTGGCTTTTTCCAGTGGCCTGAAGGCAACCAAGCCATTCTAATTCTGCTTTAATGTAGGGACAATATAAACCTTACCCTTTTAACAGCCCCCTGTAAAAAAAACAAGGCTTCCTTTCTATTTTTTTGTATGTCGTTAGAGGCGTTTATCCTTAGGGAACAGTGACAAGGGGAAGTGCAGGATGTGGAATTCAAGGGTTAAGTACTGATAGATCTACATAATTAAGATGAATTAGAACTAATCTTTAACTACAGAGTCCTTTAACACTTGCAATTCTAACTACCCACTTTGGTTAATGAGTTTGCTTAACCTCTTTTGGTTCAATGTGTAATGTGTCCCTGAACAATGCAAAGCACTCAAAACCAATTCCAGGCAATATCATCAAACTAAGGAAAATAATTGCAACACAAGTTGAGCCACATTCAAGGGCACAGGGTTTATTTCCAATCAACCCTGAGCCCTCTGCGTTGGCCTTACTGCTGTGCCAAGGCAGAAGTCCCATTGAAATAAATGAGGAGGCTGCATGTTTTAATGCAGTGCTGTTGTCTGAACACAACCTTAAAGCAGCTGCTTGTGTGTCTCGTTAAAGTTTGTTATATCAACTTTAAAACCAAAAACTTTTAAAAGTTTTGTCGGCTAGACCATACTGGTCAGAGTATAATAATAAAAATCTACCAAAAACCTTTCCTCACCGAGATGTCATTACAGATCTTCTGATATGAGAGATGACAGTGATCTGTTGTGACATGGAAAGAATACACCGCCTTGCCGCCTCCTCTCCTTCCTGCTCCTCTACCTCCTGTTAGCGCTTGAAGAAGATCCTCAACATATCTTTTCCTTGTGGCTCCCATATCGTTGGCTTCCCTTGTCACCTCATCCTCTGAAACTGGAAACAAAGAAGTCATTTTTCTCATGTTTGCACCATTCTTAAAGTCGTACAGTTGAGAGAAGGGCAAAGAGGTGATGGCAGACTGTGGAGCAAAACTATAAACATTAATTATGTAGCAATGCAAGGATGCATGTGAAAGCGTATTCAAAAGGAAGCATGCAGAGAAACCAAAGGGGAATGTCATCAGCTGTTGCACAGCTGCTCACACAAGGCTGAGGGTCACAATTAACACATCAAACACAGAAACACTGACGACCCAGAAGCCCGCACATAGCTGTCACAACCCCATCTCTGCCTGTCAACTCTGCAGATGGACAGCAATAGAAAACTAGAGAGCAGTTATGTTCCAGGTGTCCTTCCAGACAAAATGTACTAATGTACACACACACACACACACACACACACACACACACACACACACACACACACACACACACACACACACACACACACACACACACAGAACACTGACTTGCACATACAAAGACAAGCCTTGTAGAGTTTAATCTACGTTCTACACCTGTAAGCTGCAGCACAGGGGTGAGAAGGGATGATGAAACAAGGTCACTTCTGTCCCTCTGGTTAAAGAACCAACAGTTACAATATTGTGAGATGGGGTCAGCCAGGTGCCTACACGGTTTGGACGGTCGGATGAATGGTTAACCTGGTGAAAACCCAGTTTAGACAATGGTCCAAAGATTTGAGTAAATTGAAACTCCATTTGTTAGCTTATGTGTTCTACAATCACGAAAAACATGGCGTGTTCTTTTGTTAATAATTTAAGAAGTAAATGATTCTTAAATGTGTTTTTATATTTGCATATCTGAAGTCATTACCCTCTCCGATCCATGCCGAGTTGCCATCAGTGAGCGCTAATGTGAACCCAGCACCCAGGTCTACGGCCCAGTCCACTCGCAGGAAGTAGGGGGTGCCAGCAGTTAGAGTGATCTGTTGGACTGTACCACTCATGACCTGCAGAAAATCAAAGATAGGAATTAAGAAACTCATAACCAGGTGCCATTATGATTCATTTTACCAGCATTGGGTCCATGGCATTGTGTTCAGGATATATTGTGGGCTTTCTACAGTTCTCTTTCAAAGACAGCCCTCCTATCAATACATATTGATGTTGTTAGGTTGTGAAATCTTCCAGTTACGTCAATTAGGCTCTTTGTTTTACTTCTTGGGTTTGGTAATAAATGTCCCTGTGTGTTTCTTTAATGGGGGTCTCTCTGAGTTACTGGAGCCACACAGAGATTTTGGCAAGTCTCTACGTGGACGTGTGGGCCCCATGACCACCAGCAAGGAAATTACAGGGCTGTTAAAGATAAATAGAAGAATATTACCGAAAAGGGCCCGTTTTTGTTTGAATTTAGTCAGTGTGCACATTTAACCAAAGATCTAGACTGAATATTTTTCTTAAAGTGAGTCTGAATATCCTAACCTCACACAGCTGAACTGCATCTCATCCGTTTGCACAATGAGATTTAGGTCTGGGAATTGAGCTCAGTTAAACTCTTTGGATTATAATTTACCTCACATTTATTTAGATCTTGGTGGATAGTTTGGGAGAAGTATGACATTTCCAGAAGAAAATAGGCAGCAAAGACAAACAACAGCCATGCAAGTCGTGCGTTCAATGCATTCATTGATGCGAGTGAAAGAGAACACTGCCAATCGTCTATTGCTACGGCCGAACACATCTCAAGCCAATTCATCCGTTTCCATGTCAGAGCACGATGGGCAAAGCAAAACCTGTGGGATCCATGCTCTAAGAGTTACTTTGTACTGGGAAACTAAATCATTATTTGCCAATATTACACTCCTCAATGAGTGTGCTGAGCAAGCTTCTTTGGTAAATGTCAACTTGCCCTCAGGGTAATGCCTTGGCTGACTGATTCATTGCTACAGTTAAAGTTATCCTCCCAGAAGCAGCCTATGTTCAACAGATCAGTTACAAACGATGTTGATCTAGGGATTACAGTATGATCCATGAGTTTGTTCCTGACATGTCCCTTTGGTTTACTAGAAATGCATCCGTTTTTCTTCTTCTCAGAGGGCTTGAGAAACTTTTACTTTATTACGGATGTCAAGGCTAGAACATGTGATTACTGCTTCCATGTAAAGTGAGAGGTGAGTTAGCCATCTTCCCTGCTTAACTACAGGGCAAAGTGTCTGGAGATGGAGGGAAAAGGACAGCTAAATTGGCAGTTAGCCAAGCTGGACATGTTTGAAAAAATGAAAATGAGCGCCTTCGGACACTGTGCTATAAGTTAAGAAGTGACAACTTCTGCAAAGAATTCTTTCTTTGCATCCCCCACCATATGCGCTGACAGAGCAGGTGGTCAAGGTTATTCCAAATGAGACTTACAGCAGAGACCTGAGACAGACATACACATGTGGGCTCTCCACACATACACGTGCACGTGCACAAAGAACCTTGCAGCATATTAAAGTTGACCCTTTGTGCTTGGAGAAGGGGTGTGGCTGGACGAAAGGGGATGGGCAAGATGAGGGAGCTGAAGGGTTCCACTTTAACCTCATAAAGAGAGCCCAGCTACTCATTAGTTACTGTAACATCTGTTGTGCAGGGACGATGACCCTGTGGTAATGACAGAAGGACACTCCAAATAAATAAACAGCACTGTCTGTCAGGAATGGAGAGCTGCAGCAAACCTTCAAAGTCAATCCCGAAATCGTCCTGTTCAGTTACTCGATCGGCGGACAAAAGCACTGGAATGCTTAAATCATCAACCAAAGCTCCGCTGCAGCTTTGACACAGCCTTTATCCACTTGTCTTACCCCCTCTGTAATTTCTTTGCTCAACCTTTTCATTGTAATTTCTTCAGCATATGAAAACTGCTAAACATAACTACAGGAAGTACTAGGCAAATGAGTCAAAAGGAGAGCCTCTAATTATGCATTTTCTGTCTTAAATGAGGAGTTTGTACAGAGAAAAAACCAAGGCAGTTAACTATCTGTTTAATGGGCCCAGACAATTAGGCCTGTCCTCCTCTCACTATCCTTTCACTGGACTTTCCCATCATGCTTTCTCCAACACAATGCTTTCAAGATGAAAAGAAGAACTCTTCGGCTAATCCACTGATATAATAATCAGTCAGGGATTAAAGCAGTGCTGCCCTAAACAGCAGCAGATTGTGCCATTAGCTTTTGTTCCTTGTTATTTCCACATATTGGCCACTTGACAAATAGAAACAGTACTAGCACATATAACACGCGCTACAATAAATCAAGGCCTAAAGGCTAAAGGTTGTATACCCAGAAATTGACTGATGCATGCCTCAACACAAAGACTAGGTTTGAAAAACTATTGTAATTTAGCCATGGACATTTTTACAATTTATATTTGTGCTGCTTGCAGAGGAGACATAGTGATATAGTGGAGATAGGTCAGGGTCATGCTCTTCATCTGTATGCTGTATGACAAGATGTGCCTCCTCTTATATATATAGAATTCCCTATACTGTAGGTACAAATATGTATTGGCCCTCATGAGGTAGAAAAAGCTTTTGATATTGTTTCAGATGTATATGCAGCATCAGTGGCAATATGTCTTCTTAGTGGATTATGTGGTCCAAACAGCATAGCGTACTACAAATGCAATTGTCTCTCAACTCCTCCGAGTGAAAATATTCCCATGACATAATCTGGAATTATAATTGCAACTCTACTGCTAGCTGTGGTGAAAAACAACCAATCGATAACACATTTCAGAATCTGCAATCTACTGGAACAAACAGGATTGAGACATATCCGAACGGCAATCACACCAACTTCAGCTCTGCATTCAAAACCTTGAAGAGATGACTAATGTTAACAAGAGGGCAATTCTTTAAAAACTAATTAAATTGCATTGCTAGCCTGTAAGTGTCAGGCCTTGATTTGACTGCAGTTATCAGACTTGCATGTACTCTGATTAGTACAGTCAAAAATATCATAGTACCGATTCTGAATATTTGAAACAGGTCCATTAATAATTTTCTGCGGTATTGATACACTGCAACCAGCTGCACTTCCAGGTCTCTCTTTTCTCTGACAGTTGAAACGACACACACATCGCTATTAATCTTATAATACAAATCTATAAAAATTCCCTGTGGTATCAAACGTTGATATTTTCAAGGTATTGTAACGAAAGTTAGAAATTCCAGTATTGTGACACTAACTGTGATGTACCCTTAATTGGTCAGTGCACTGTAAACTATAAAACGTAATCACATTAAGAGGTCTGTATAAAGTACACTTGCTCAGATCTTGCTCTCAGAAACCTGACTCTCCATCTGAAGACTCTTTTTACGTGTTTTTATCCAAGCATTATTTATGTGTGATTTACAATCTGAGTTCCCCAGGAGTGTCTGTGAAAGAAGGGTTGAGGGGGATTTATGAAACATGGTTTCAATGCAATCAAGATGGTGCCGTGGCTGGTTGGAGGGAGGAGACTTTGTTGTGAAAACTCTGAGGGAAAAGTGGACCACAAACATTTCAGTCTTATAAGTCACCCAAAAAAGAGTGTAGGATCTATTATGCAATAGACCTATACATACACATATAATGTCTCTATAGGATTAAAACTAAGGATTATTTGTATAATTCATAATTGTGAAGTCTACAATATATCAAAAATAAAGACAACTGTCAATCTCAAATTACCAGTGGCCAAAGTGATACTATTCAAGCAGCCTTTCAGCATAATATTTACATAACAATACAGATTCTTACTTCCTTCTCAACTCTTTCCCATAATATCTCAGTTTGCATTGTTATTCACAGCCTAAATACACTATTATAATATTAACGTTATAACTACTTCCGGGTTTTGTAAGTGCTGTCAAACTATATTACAACTATCTTCATCACCATAATGTATCTTTATGCATCAATGAGTGGCACAAAGGATGGTAATATTATCGGTAGCATTACAGATAATAATTTACGCCTTTAGCTGCAAGGCGCCGAGTGTTATAACGTGCTGCAGTGAATATGCGCTATTTAAATACCAGTGGTTTTCTCTAAAAGTTGGATTTAATACAATATAATGTTGGTGTGGGTAAAACAGTTATTTCCCCAAAAGACTTACGGTATTGTTTGGGCTAACTACTGCGAAGTCCAAACGAAGGCATTTTTGTATGAAACTGAAATGATTGCTGCTTTCTCCCTGTTTACAGTTTCTGACAGAAATTTCAACCTTCAACTCCTGTGTTCTCAGCCAATCAGCGAACGACTTGCAGTGCGTTGTTACGTTACGTAAATCTCTTTGGTTACGTTACGTATCTATCAGAAAGCAGGAAGTGTGATGTGGCTTTAACTCAGAACAAAAATGGTAGGATTGTTTTTATTATTCACGTGCTTTTGCTGTTTTACAGCGTATTTTAAGCATATTCTATAACACTCATTTTACGTCTAATCTGTGTCAGAAAACACTGACAACAACTAATGTCCACATTCGATGTACGGCAGGACGTATAGTAAATGCTAAACTAGCTTGCTAGCATTGGGTAGCTAAAGTATGCTACACGTTTTGCCAATCTAGCTATCACATGAAGGTTTCCGTTCTTAAATATCATTATATTATATGTGCATATCATCATGTAAATTGCGGTCGTGTGTCAACGCGAATCGTTTGATAAGAAAATATGAACGTATCACAAATTATTGAGTACAATGAATGCTAGCAGCGCAATGTTTTGAGGTGTGTGCCACGTATCTGCACCAAGGAAGAAAAAGAAGTAGCTGCACTACAGTTCAGATAGCATGCATTTGTATGCGTTTGTGTCAGCTACATATTGTGGATTGGCATGACAAAGTTGTTATTTATACGCTTGCACTAACGGGAATATTTTAAACAAAAGTTTATAAGCAAGTAACTTGTAATCTAAAAATAGCAGCTTGTTTTTAATTAAAACGTTCTACTTTAACAAAACATGTAGCAACAACAAACACAGCCTGTTACAGGACTGTTATTAGTGTTATGTGGGGACAAGACACCGAAAAAAGCATACACTTGAATGTCCTTGTTGATTTTTCCCATAATACCTCAGATTGTATTATTATTCACAGCCTTATTACATCATTATAAATATACAACTTAATAATAGAGAATAAAGTTACATTTGTAAACAACTTCTGGGTTCTGCAATATATATATATATATATATATATAATCATTTTTGTTTTATTATTTCAATCAAACATGTATTTAGAAGGTACATCTTGGCTTTCTCTAGTTAATATGAGATCATCCTAGAATGATACTACATGAACAGAGATCATGTCTCTTTGGATTAATGCACATATTTCTGTGTGTACAAATGGGAGGTTCCAGAAGGGGTTGCATCAAATATCACTATCAGTGCCTATACAAGTAATTGATTTAAATATATAAGCATTATTGTCTTTGTCTGTGCTATGTCTGGTATTTTTAGACTGCTAAATTACACTCAACTCCAATGTAGATTTAAAACAGGGAAGGGACGTCTAAGCCACTGTAGTGGGTGAATTATGATTCATTATCATCATCATTTAGAATTGCTTACCATGTCAGGAGCATCAGCAGACACACAGGTGCTGAAAAGCTGGAAAAATATGCTTTTAATACACAAAAAAACAAACACTAAATCACAAATCTGCATCCCAGTCTGATGTGTTGTAAGTGTGAGGAAGTAGGATTCTACAATTGTGTTATAGCTCATAAATGAGCTACATAGCTTAAAGCCAGAGCAGTCTTGAGTCTCCTTTTTGGCACATGATCGCAGTATGATATTTCAATTTTGTTTTTAAAGCCACAATACCTTTTAGGCAGGCCGCTGATCTTGCAAATTAATATGTGTCGTATTATTTTTGACCGGCACTCTATGGAAAAAAACATCCTATCTCTCCCCCAATCTGACATTGAGTCTTTGACAACCGAGCATCTAATTGGGTCCACACATCCAGCCCATGTCTTTGGCACGCAGAATGAACAGCTTGTACAACAACATTCAAGTAGCACTTCGTCAGTGTTACAGAATATTAACTAAAGTGAAGTCAGTGTTTCTCATTTGTATGATTTGTTGCTGGTAGGCTGCACTAGAGCCTGTCTGGACTAAATACATCATTCTCTTTCATCTTGCAGTCGGCCATTTTCAACTTCCAGTCACTTTTAACAGTGATTCTCCTCCTGATCTGTACCTGTGCCTACATCAGAGCGCTGGCCCCCAGCCTGATAGACAAGAACAAGACTGGGTATGTTCCTATACTATTTGCAATACTGAAAAATGAAGCTGCCATTGAAGTCTTCCCATTGGTTCTTTGAATGAGACACCGTGTTTAAAAAAAAAAGATGCATAATCAAATTGTTGAAGTATTACTTACTCTACTCATCATCTTAGTCTCAGGGTAGAAAAAGGACGTTGAAAAAGATCACATCCTAATCTTACGGCTCCGGTCATTTCAGTCGGTGCTTGCAAGACATTCATACGACAAATGAATTGTGATGTATGTGCTATACGTTCTGCCTCATCCTTCAAGGTCCTGTCACCGTCAACTTTTTTCAATTTCAACAATTGATTCCAAATAGTTCACTAAGCAGTTTGTTTTCTTTCTGAGGTTAACAAAGAAATGGTCTGTGATAAAGCTGATTCTGTTTTGAGTGTGTTTATGGCTTAAGCTCTACAATTTTAAATGATCCATCCCTCTGTAACTGACTAGCTATTAAGGTCACTTGTTTTTCCCGCTAATAAGGCGCTACTCACTGACACGTGTAAAGAAGCAGAAGGCCTAAGTGTTCATCACACTAGATCTTTGTTACTCCTGGTTGTACAAACTCCATGATTCACTTCTAATACGTCTGGCACAGCTCAGGAACAGCCACACACACTCTTACACACTTCTTACACACACACACACACACACACACACACACACCATTGGAGCAGGGAGGGACGTCCTCCTCAGACAATCATATGAGACTGAAAGTGGCAGATGGGATGATTTAATAGTTTTCCGTCTTGATTGATTTGTCGATTTAGGCATGAGCTGTTATTTGTGTTGATTGGGCGCTCCACATTATACAAATAATTCCTGCGTGGTCGGGATAGGCCCAGAATCTGAGTGGGAAGAATGTATGTTTTGTACAGAAAACATTTGTACATTATATATTTTCCTGAATTGTAGAAAGTGCATTTTAAAAACCAAGACTATCCCAAGTCAATAAAATTACATTTCACAACAGGATGCTGACACCATCTGGTCAGTTTGAAGGTTGGCTTTTACAAATGTGAAGGTCTGAAATGCCACGTTTGCCTCAGCTGTCACTCGAGATAATAAGACGTGCCTGCTGTCCCCCTCTCTTCCTCTGTGTACACGCCTGGCCTTACATGGAAATTGACTTCTGATGGCTGCCTGGGTTTTGTAGGAAGGTGATCCCAGTCCTCTTGGAAAGTTGTGACAGAAGTTACCGTAGCTTCTACCTTGACATATCAACACAGAACCCGGCCTCTTTTTACCTTTTAGTATCACCACAACAGTCATTTCTCTCTTTTTGTTTTATTACAGTAAAAGGACAATTCACTTTTACAAGCAGTAAAAAAAATAAGTATATGCAATTGTTCCTGCTTGTAATTATTTTTTCTTTTTCTTTTTTTTTTATCTTTTAGGCTTCTAGGAATTTTCTGGAAGTGTGCCAGAATAGGTAAGACTATGACTACCCCTTTTTGTTTTCACATTCTCATAATATCAATGAAATGCCGCTCAACGATGCAGCTTTGAACTTTTACATCATTTATTTTCTCCAGGTGAGCGGAAGAGTCCCTGGGTGGCTTGCTGCTGCGTCGTCATGGCTTTTAGTATACTGTTTCAACAGTAGCGGTCCCAAATAAAAACCACAAATGGAAACATTGTGGGAAATGCACAGACATGGACAGTAAGATCCTAGAAGCACAACAGGACCTTCAGTGATTGTCACTTAGATAATGTAAAAACGGACAGCCGTCACCACTCCCCGGAGCCACGGAGGGAGAAAATGTGTCTTGTGTGGGGGGAGGGGTCAGCTGATAGCTCCAGGGTGTGTCTAGATCCCTCCACGGATTTCCAGGTCTGTCCTTGTGTTTGCTAATGTGGAATGTTTACTCCGTGTGTGTGTGTGTGTGTGTGTGTGGGTGGGGGGGGGGGGGGGGACGACGGTGGGGGGGGGACGACGACGGGGGGGGGGGGGGCGGCTACAATGCTTTCTGTTATCTGCCATTTAGTTTAAAAGTGAGAAGTCCCATTTTGGCATCATTGGTGGGATCAAAATGAGTGTTTGTCCAAACTTTTCAAACAGTTTGTCACAATTGCAACAAAAAGGACCTTCATCAATTTCCGTAACTGATGTGATGTTCACACGGAAGCTTACATCTGTAAACTGAGTTCTAACGAGGTGTGACTCTAAATCGTCTCCGCACCTTCTTTCTCACCTGTGCCCTGTTTTGTTGCAACTAGAAAAGGGGATGATGTTCAACAGCAAACAAAATGAAACTATAGCTCTTCGGGTGGTTAACTGGACGACACATTAGCCTCCCGGAGCCACTGATGTTTTTTAAAGTCACTCATTTTGCCGCTATTTATTAAAGAGCCTTTTTGGAAATCTGGTTTGATCGAACATTTTTTGTTGTTGACACCCGTTTCTTTCTGTTGTGATAATGCCACGCTGTAAGATGAAGTGTCATTAGTAATGACTTCAAACATGCAAAATACATGTTGATGATGACCTGGAACACTTTTGTCAATCTCCTTTCTTTAAGGCCTTGATTACACATACAGTACCAGTAAGAGTGCAACTGCTGGGTCAAAAGGTTTCTGAATACATTTTAGGTTAAGAGGAAAATGTGACCTAAAAGGGGAATTATGGCCATTTTTAAAGTTCATACATGTTATTCCTATGGTCTAAGACAGTTCACAAATATGAGTAAACATGAACACTCTCCAAAATCCAAAAAACTCAAATGTGTGATGTTCTCACGTAGTTCATCTGGAACAGCTCCTTAGAGAGCGAGTTGGGAAAGATGTTACAGATGACTAGGAGAATGTTCTGAGTACATGGGTACATTTTCAGAACTGGGAACAATTCAATAAAATAAAGCTCATCTGGGTATAAAAAAAAGACAACAAACATTCTGTGGGTCCACAAGATCAGTCTCCCATCCATTGTCTACGGAGCAGCTCCAGGCTTTATATGTGAGGACATCACAAGTTTGACACTGTTCTGGTTTCTGCCTGATTGATTGAACTTCCCTAGGCCATGGGAATAACACATTGGACTTCTTAATTCCGGTGGTATTCCACTTTAAGTATTACTGCAGTAGGTTATATCTGCAGTCTAGTCCTCGTAAAGTGAGAGGGACAGTGAAGAGTTTGCGATAACCTCGTCTATAACCTTGCAGTCAACACTCATCTTCACAGGGTTTACTGATTGTACCACACTACATGACATAGATATCTGTCTAGTATTTAGTTCCACATATGTAGTAGTGTAAGCTGAATTGAAATCAAGCTTTACATTCATACCAAGATGACCTTTTGATGTAACGCCTTGAAGTATTGGGATGAAATTCAGGAGACTGGAGGAGATCCAGAATGTTTCTGAAAAAGGTACAACAATGTGTAATTGCCGATTTTAGATGTGTAGCAGCGTAAAAGCAGAACTCCAGATAGCATGACATTATTCCAAACACCACATGTAACAACCGTAAATTATATGATTCATATGAAAGAATTGTGGCAAGTTTAAACTTAAGTAACAAACAATCTCACTTGATTTATATCGTCAGCCACAAAGTTTGACCAATTTATCAAGTCTGACATGTGCTGTTTAAGGAAATAGTACAATTGCAACATGGGGGTGTGTCATGAGAAAATCACAGAGGTCGAGAGCTACGTTAGTGTGGATAAAAACAATCCCTCACACGTTTCCCCTCTTCTGTGTGGTGCAGATTTAAAATAAAAGGAGGAGACATGCTGACACTCACCTTTGATAGTCTGATCACTGATGAGTGTCCAGATCCCAACACCCCCACACACAGTCCCTTGTTAGGAAACGTGCATCCCATATTGGTGTGCATCCATTTTGGCACTCCAAGGTTGAGATAAAGCATCAAGTGAAGGCTGCCGGTAAAGTCGTGATTATCAGGCAGTGACGCAGATACAGGAGACACAGAGGAGCGGGAAGCTCTCAGTCATCTGCTTCTATCTTGGGAAGCAGAGATAGTGGCGGGCTGGAGGGACATCACTGGGTCAGTGAACCAAGCTAATGTCTTGGGGTGATGATGAAAGGAAAACCATATGGAAGACCTGAAGTCACTTACTCCAGCTGATGATAGCAGCTGTTATCAGTCCCATTCTCCATTTCACACAACACTAACAAACAGGAGGATAATATTAAGTCATTTGTGGTGCAGTGGTAAATAATAGTCCTGCAAAATATTGCGAAACACATGGTTGGAAACTGCAGACTCATAAGCCTGGCAAAGTCGTTTCGAATCAAAATGATTATTCTTAATCTCCCTTAAAATGTGGGCACATTTGCAATGACTAAACATATAAAACAATATAAGTAGACGCCAAATGGCGAAGGACATAATAGACCCTTTTATTTTCCATGTGTCAGAATTCTCTCTGTTTTTGTTTCTTGTTCTTGGTCACATGTGTTTTTAAAAGTTGTTTTACAATGAAAAAGCACGATGTACACTGTAGATGTCAAATCTGTTTCAATGTTTGTTACGGTTTAATTTGTGAATATTTCACAATTAAATACACTTTAATGATATTTTCTTGTTTTAGACTTAATATATTTTACTACTTGACAAATAAAAAAATCAATATTCCATCCACTGGAATTATAATCCTGGCAATGTGACGAAGGTTTTGAAACAACATTTAGGGGGAAAAAAAGATTTATATAATTAAACGAGGACACTCACCATTCTTCATGAACCCTCTTACCTTTTATTTTGAAGGGATTAGAGGACCATGCATGAGGTGGCATGAAATGTAGACATCTAATCCAACACACCTCATCTAATACGGCGTAGTTTTTCATGCACTATTAATTTACAAGAACAATTAGGGCAAATGTCAGCTGTGTTGTAAAGAGGTGCATATATTTGATGCTAATTATCAGGAGTCATGTGGACCTCACTGCCAGGTACGGTACGCTCATTTGGTTTTTATTTCCAGATGATTTTTTATTTGTTCCTGCAGTGGTGATGGGAAATGATTCAGCTCAGCTGAGCAATAAGGACATTATGGCAGCCCAAGGCTAAACCAAATGCTCCTGAATCGCTCACTGAATTTGCACATTTTCACTCAGCAGATGATTGTAATTGTAATATTCCTTGTGCAGCTCTACACTGTAAGATATAATAATGTCCATAATAACTCATGAGTATTTAAGCTGTATGCATCATCGTCCGTACAGCTCCAGCAGAATATCACATTATTCTGATTTCCTTGTCTCCTTTGATCAGGAAGGAGAGTTTCTTCCAGTCGTTTTGAAGACTTCAAAGGCAATCAGGCTAATAAAGTCTCTAGCATCTCCTGCTGAGCACACTAGAAGAGTCCAAACAGACCTTGACCCTTTAAATGATCAGTGGAGCCAGTTGGAATCACTACACTTTTTTTCATTGTTGGAGGGAATGAAAGATAGAGAGATAATGACAGGGAGACAGAAAAAGAGGAAAGAAAAATACATGAATTGCGTCCTTATTATACCACTGGCACATTTGTGTAAGCCGATCTCCCAATAACCCCGTGTTTTGCTCCTTGCTTATTTATCTAAAAGCTTGTGGCTTCTTAGTTTACTGATACCTAGGAGGGCAAGTCCTCTCTTGTGGCTACTTCTGGTTTCAGCCACAACCTCAAACTCCTCTTTAGACATAGAGGATTACAAAGGCCACAGTATGATAGATTAAAAATGCTTGACATCACATTCATACTGTAAAGCCTTTGTTCTGTCCTCACTTCCTCATTACGAAAGTGCAATCTTTGTTTCCAGCCTTTGAGGGAACAAACGACAAGGATAACGTTGCCAGCTGAAAGACACCAATATCCTCCGTGTAGGGCAAGTCTGGGTCGGCAAGCCTGATGACAATGTGTGACAATGTGTGCGATTGACTTTATAATAGACACTGTATCGTTTAAACATGTATACTGTACGTCATCTTATACAGTCTTACCCTGGGATCCAGGCCTTCTAGGTCACTCTAACTCGTTCCACATGTAATTTTTTACCAGAAATTTTATGGTAACAAGACACAATTTTAAACTTAGTCGTGGCAGACAGCTCCCTGTGGCCACAAAAACTGGGGCACTGCATGTCTCCTTTGAAGGTGGCGTTTGCTTTTTGTTCAGAGGACATCTCACTCCATGCTCATTAGCCCGAGGCAGGAGTTGTCACTGCGTAACAAGGCCGATCCACAAAGCTGAAATGTGCCCAAGGTCTGTGCCAGCGGGGATTTTGTTTGTGGTAGAAGAATGATGTTACTGTGAACTGAATTAATGATGACCCTGAGTCCAAATGTTCATGCTTTGAAGTTTGACTTCATACCTAGGCAAATGAGACAAAAGCTTGTCTTGATGTTACAATTTGCCCTCGGATGTTGCGGCGTGCTCTGGCAAACCAAAGGTAATCAATAATGGGTAAGTAAGCCACATTGGGTTTGTGCAAGTTCTTGTCTGTAAACACATGTCCCAGTTTCCTGTAAACTGTTTGATGAACACACCTACATTTGGCACACGAATCCATGTGAAAATATGTCAAAGTTAACAATTTGGTTTTAGTCATTGTTTTATCTTTCGATCATTTGATGATGTGTACACTTCTGCAATGAAGGTGTATTCAAAAGCGGTTTTATCCTCGGGGTACGTGCGAGTCTTACACAGAGAACATTTTATTATTTTAATGCTGATAATGACTTCAGGACTATTGTTGTGCGTATTACCTGGATTAACTGAAGATAAATAGATGAATCTGAAGACTCCTTAATGTGACTCAGAGCCTCATAGTTTGGAACCGAGTGGGAGACCTTTGTGTTTATTGAGTGTTTTATTTACAAAACTATTATAATTTCAGGATGAGTGTTTGTCATGTAAGGATTCTACACTTTGACATCCGTGTGCGAGTCTCTACTGGGAAGTGCCTCTGACTACCAGAGTTTTAAGTTCCTCTATCACATCCAGGAAGGCTGTTTCCACTTTGCCCGCTCAGAAGGACACCCGAGTCCTGCAGGCAGGTTTCCAGACATGAGTTTCAACGTGCACTTCTCTACTTTCTTCTCTCTGAGCTGCCACGAACCATGCAGTTAATGGAAGAACACACATACAGTAAAAGCTTCTACTTTTACAGCTGAGTGAAGCCTGCCGATGAAGAACAGTAATATCAGACTTCAATAGGGAGCATGTTGAGATGCTGTCGCTAAACTGGAGCTCTTACTACAATTCATAGACACTGCACCTACACATAAACAGATATGTGGTCAGCACAAACATCCAGACTCACATGGCTGACATGAGGGAGAGGGAAGAATACTGCAGGTGCAATGACTCACCAACCAGGAAAACTATCAGGAAAATGTCTTCTCATTCACATCATGAAAGCACAGGTCCTGGACTTGTCTGTGAACAGACTCACAGTTTATTAGGAACTGTTTGATGACCACACATATTTGGCAAATAAATCCATGTGAAAGTGCGATGTTAGTCAATCATCTGATGATACGATTATGCAATGAAAGTGTAATCAAAACCTCAAAACTGGTTTTGGCCTTTTGTGTAAGTCCTAGTCTTACACAGAGCACATTTTAATCACGAACCTTTACAGGTGTGTTGTTGAAATCAAACTGAAGGCCGACTTTCTAAAGATGGGTGCGGCCCCCCCCACATTTATGCACCTGGCCCGATTTTGTGTCACGGCTGGTTTGATCCCATCGCAAGATTGTCTCTTCTTCTTCTTCTTCTTCTTTCTTCTTCTTCTTTTCTTCTTCTGAGGAGGCGGCGGGGGGGAGGGGCGGGGGAGGAGGCGGGGAGAGGAAGAGGCGGAGGGAGGAGGAGAGGAGGAGGAGGAGGAGGGGCGGAGACGGAGGAAGGAGAGGAGGAGGAGGAGAGGGACGGAGGAGGAGACGAAGAGGAGGAGAGAAGGAAAGGAGGGGGAGGAGGAGGAGGAAAAGGAGGAGAAGAAAGGAGGGGAGGGAAGAGGAGGAGAAGGAGAGAGGAGGAGGAAGGAGGAGGAGGAGGAGGAGGAGGAGGGAGGGAGAGGAGAATGAGGGGGAGAGAGGAAAGGAGGAGGAGAGGAGGAGAAGGGGAGAAGGAGAGGAGGAGGAGAGGAGGGGAGGAGGAGGAGAAGAAGGAGGGGAGGAGGAGGGGAGAAAGGAGGAGGAGGAGGAGAGGAGGAGGAGAAGGAGGAGGAGGAGGAAACGGAGGAGGCGAGAGGAGGGGAGCAGGAGGAGGAGGGAGGAGAAGGAGGAGGAGGAGAGGAGGAGGAAAAGAGGAGGGAGGAGGAGGAGGAGGAGGAGGAGGAGGAAGGAGAGAAGGGGAGGAGAGGAGGAGAGGAGAAGGAGTGAGGAGGAGTGAGGAGGAGAGGAGGGGATGAGGAGAGGGGAGGAGGAGGAGGAGGGAAGGGAGGCGGAGGAGGAGAAAGGAGGCGGAGGGGAGAGAGAGGAGGAGGAGAGGAGAAGGAGGAGGAGGAGGAGGAGGAGGAGGGTGAGGGAGGAGGAGGAGAAGGAGTTATGGACGTAGGATTATTCGCGAAGAGGTGATTCTAGTCTGTCTTCTTACTTATCTATTTATCTCCTCTCTTCTGCTCCTTCTTCTTCTTCTACCTTCTCTTTTCTCTTCTTCTTCTATTCTTCTTCTTCTTCTTCTTCTTCTCCTTCTTCTTCCTTCTTACTCTCTTTTTCTTATTGTTGAAACACTAATATTGAAATTGACATACATCTGGATTATTATTGTGATTATTATACAGATAGGTTCCCAGGCGTGAACCATATATTAACACTGAAATGGAGGTTTACCTGCACACCAGCAGGTTGCATCAAATCATGCCTGAATCCACCTGATTGATCACCCAGAAGGTTTTTTTGTAGGATGAAATCATAGAAGCTCTGAATAGCAAGTGGTCTGATTTGAAAAGAAAAGGCTCATTCATGAGCTGTGAAACACCCTATTGTTTTTGCAGGCTTGTTTACCCTGTTTCTGCAGAGAGAAGTGTGTGGTAACCAGTACATCTGATTAGTATTAAACTACCTTTATACAATTGTGTCTCTATTGGACTGCTGGCATTGCTGTGACATGATATCTTGCCAGCCTGGCACAGTCCTTTCGTCTCACTCGTGACCATTCTGTTCTCTCTCTTAATCACTATTAAATTACAATCCATCTTCAGTCTAAATGCTGCATAACATTGAATGCCAATAAAGTTTGCACAGCAGTGCATTGTGGAAAGCAGTTCAGTATCTTCTACAGTTAGCTTTTTCCTAGTTCCACAAGAAGAGTCTCTGTAAACATCTTTGATTTATCACAGCTCTCCCACATGACCATAACTCACTTTATTAGTCTATGATTCTCTTTGCAGGGACACTTCTCTCTCAGTTTGCTCTCACTTTAAATGGCTTGTAGTGTTTCATCTGTTTTACTGGTTTCCATAAAAAGCAGAGGCAGTACAGTATTACAGTTGGCGTTGGACTAATGCATGTACCCACAGTTGCACACATCACCAGGCGCGTCCTGGCACAATAACACAGATGACAGCAGCGCTACTCACAGAGCCGTGGCGAGGCACATCTGGCCAATGTAAACATGCCAACTAGCCTGAAATCATTAGTTTGAGAATTCTGTCAGATGCCCATCTCAGAGTCACACTCTTGGGTGTAACCTCAAATTGAGAAATAATAACATGAATAATCGGTTCTATCAGAGACGGCGCACAATTGCTGGTCCGCAGGAATTTAGAGAATAAACATCTTCATGAGACAGATGAAAACTTTAACAGAAAATAAATGTTTCTAATTAGTGTACAAGAGTATCTGTTGATTTTATTTATTGGCCCTCCACATGTTGGCACATTAGTTCAATTCACACTAAATGTTCTTTAGCCGAATGATGGAAACAGCAGTGATGCAACAAAACGGTGACGTTGTACGGGGCCACAAGCAGAACATTTTCACACTCCGCTGACCACAGGATTTGGTAGAGAGCAATGAAAATAATACTCCTCTCTGTTGAGAAACAACAGTTCTGCTTTGCTGAGGCTGTTCGTTTTCTGTTGAAGAATTGCGCAAAAATGTTCGTGGGTGATATAGGGACGCGATCTTCATACTCAATACTCGGTGGGTCTTCTATTTTAGGATAATATATAATCACTTATCCATACCGAGGTTAGTGCAAACATTATGTCTATATATGAACCAACGAGTCCAACTCGTCCACTGACTTTAGGGGACAAAACTAACATCAGAATCGTCCACCAATCGGAGGGTCGGTAGTTTGCATCATGTGACTCCTGATGAGAAGGAGCAGGTTGTATGGTAGCCTGCCTCTGTGCGTCAATGAGTAAATGCTGACATGTATTGTAAAAGCGCGTTGAGCGGTCGCAAAGACTAGAGCGCTGACCGTTTACTATTTATCGGCTGTATTGATACTACTGATGAAAGATGTCGGCTGGAAACGCCAACAGGAAGTTGCAAAGTAAGGAAGGAAAGTATTCCTGAGAATAATTGGTTGAAAAGGGGGACAGCGTGAGTCTCCTGAAAGTCTCAAATAAAGCCTTCGTCCAGTGTGTGGTTCAAATATACATCCAGGTGTTGATAGTTCCACCTTCCTGCTCTTACAGAAAGGCAATAAGAGCGCGAGAGAGAGTCCAAACTAACTTCTAACTTCTATAACCAATGATGACTTTAGTAATCAGAGTACTTCCGCAAGTGTTGTAGCTGAAGTCCCAAGCATTGAGAGTTAATTACCTGGGCTCATTGTGGGGGTTTGTCATATCTGGTGCACACTGGAGCGGTCATTAGGTTAAGATAAGCACAATGGCTGCATCTATAGAATCTGTCAGGGTGGAGCAGAAGGGGAGGCCGAGTCGAGTCACTGACTCACTGCCTGCGAGTCATTGGCAGAGAATGAAGACTACAACATTGTGTGTTGTTTTTGCTCAACTTAACATGTTTCATGAATTAGTGAAATGAAAAGAGAGCTCCAGGTTTGAGTAATTAAAGCATTGCAGTGTTTTGTGGCTTGACTTCAGGGAGGAGAGATTTGCTGTAACATATTGGCAGTGAGTTTTATACATTAAAATATTCCAGAAAAGAAAGGCAGTGTGCCACTTGGACACCGTACTCCATATCTTTCTTCATCTTGTTCTTGCTCTCGGTGATGAGAATCTGTTACTTTTAATTATTATTGTTTCAAGAATTTCAAAAAAGACTTTTGATCAAACAGTTGTTGAGAACCCTTTCAGCCATACTAAGATAATTATAATAGATTTGATATCCTCTAATCCATGCACATAAAGGAGTTTCAAAATATCACTCGCACTTTGACAACTTAATTTCCTCAAACTGTTTATCTATACAGAACAAATGATCCACTAAATGAATCTTGTCCACACGTGTCTGTCAATTCACACAGACAAGAGGACGAGTCATCAGCTCTTGTTTATTTTCTATTAAATTACTTAATTTTACAACATGATCGTGCACAGACAATGCAGAATGGCCTCTTTTCACTGCCCAAACAGACCCAGTGAGTTGCTGCAGCTCAAGTAAAAAGATCTAATCAGTCGCAGATACGGGGGATGCGTGGTCACAGCACAGATGTGCCAACAGAGGCCATGCACTGCGTTCTCTGTTTCGATAGCTATGAAATGGAGCAGTGGTGTGCAGATGCTCAGAGTACAAGTGGCTTATAAAGAGAATAATGGGGTGCCATATTCATCGATATGAAGAGGCAGTTAATAATGTTAAAGCAACACTCAGGTTTGAGTGAGTGGCTCGTGTGGATAATTCAATGTTGAGAATGCACGTAGTCTTAAATCCTTGTGCAAATAAAGCAAGATAATAGCACTGGAAAAACACTGGGGGAAAAAACAAAAGTCTTTACAAAGGCTTCATGTGTTGTACTTATAAGGAAACACCAGTGAAGACTGAAATAACACTTAGACACACTTTACGTAGGCCCCATAAGATAAGATATATTGAGACAAGTTTAAGGTGTCCAATGTCACTGTGGGACAGATACATCCGTTCTTTGGAGATGTTTGGATACACCTTCAGTCCCTCTCATGGTGGACTTGGTCCACACTGTTAACAACTTAATTTGTTTTTCCTCTAACCACCAATCATTTCTGTCCATGGGTGTGACTAGTATGCGATTGTAGTGACGACAAAGAGGCTCAAAGTGCTGACAACAACATTGTTTTGTATAATTGTTTAGTATTTTTTTGTATAAGATCTTTAGTCTTTCGTGTTTATACACTTATGATTTAGGATTCAGCTAATACTGCATGCGCTCAAGTGAAGAGAAAAATATTATTTACCAAGATGAGACAAGTTTTTCTCATGTGCAAACTCAGAGTGCTACAATGGCTCCTCTGTCCCCTCCTGGTCTCTCAGACATGACTCAGGCGGAGAGAGGGAGATGATGTCTCGTAGTAACAGGCTTCCCTGCTCTCTGCTGTGATGCCACAACAGCAACAGTAAGAGAACACATCTACAGTAGGTCTTTGATTAACAGTTTTAGATACCAACTTTTTCCTCTTCCACTCTTTTTTGCCCTGTTTTATCTATTTAGATAATAGATACAGTAAACAACCACTTGGTAACCTTCAGTTCAGCAACTCACACGTAACTTCCTGTAAATAACTTGAAAAGCCACGTTTGAGAAACATACATGAAAGACGCCCCATATTGTCATTTGTCTCTTTTGTAAGTGTTGCTTGACAGTTTGAAACAAACAGTGCAACGTGCAGATGCTTAACCGCTCACGCTCTTAAAACTTTGCACTCATGACAACTGGTGAAAATAATCACCTCTGGTTTACTGAGAGCTCAGGAAATAGTTTATGTTCAACCAAAAAGCTTGCAGGGGGGGGGTGTTAGTTTCCTCACTTAAATGTTTTCCTTTTCTTTTTTGTTTGCTGAAGTCGTGAGAATGTTTAGATTCGCAACTCAGTTAGTCATTTATACTCTTAAAGGCCGAATACAAACCTTTAATTTAGAGAAGTCACTGTGTAACTTTCACAATCTACTCTTCTTGTTCAAATTCAAGTCATCCTTCTCATCCATCTAGTTAAGGCTGCACGAAAAGAAAAAACACAACACAATGAGAAACAACAATAACAAAAAAGAATAACACATATGGCACTTCTATTTTGAACATCAAATATGGAGGCTGCGGTCACACTAGGTACATACCAAAAAGAATTACAAAAGTGGCAAGTACCTAGAAATAAGACTTTAGACGAGTGGTAGTAGTTGTGCAACATTTGTAGAGTGTCCCTCTCACACACACACACACACACATGCACCACCCCACACACACCCCTTGTTCTGCGACCTGAAGTGCGCATCAAGGGATGATAACGAGGTCCATATGTGGTCACTTCCTCCCTCCACTGCCCTGACATGAGGGGGCAGTATTAACAGGACTGCAGAATCCATTGATTTACCCTCCAGAGGAAGAAGAAAGACACAAAGAAACGTCCTGGCACAATCATTTCCTTTGACACTGGGTTTGTGCGTGAAGCAGCAGAACTGGAAGATGAGATTGTGGCTGTAATGATTATTTATTTATTTTTAAAAGGACAATTTTAAGACAGGAACATCTCATGACCTTTTCAAGATGTTGAATTTGCAGTATTTGCATAGTCATCTTGTTCCTGGCAGAACCTTGCCTAATCATGCATGTTGCAGAATCATATATGAGTTCAGTTATGTTCCCACAAGTCAGACTTTGGCTGGAGACAGCAAATCAAAGGAATGAGAGGTTAGAAACAAAAGCTCACGTAGCATATTCATTGAACCATGTGGGCATATCAGATAGATTCCGTTGAATTGAATGTTTCCGTTGAAACATGTATAAAAAAAACATACAGTTGCTATGAGTTAACAGACACTTCTCCTATAGCTGTTGGCTTTGTGTTGTGTAGAGTTGTTGCTAAATAACTACTGTGAGTATTGGAGGCCATATTAGTACAGACACAGACATGTGAGTCGCCAACATCTGCCAGCAAACTGACTGTATTGTTTGTCACTTACAGTACAGATAAATAACTATGCACAACACCCACAATCCATTTGTTGATATTTTTCCCATCCAGGACATTTGGATCTAATTAAAGGCAACATGTAAACAGTTCTTGTAATCTGGGAGACTCCGACGTAAACAGATGATTTATGGCTAATAATAAAATCACAGCAGTGCATAAAACTGGAAGGGATGAACCAATGATACGTAGGCTGCATAACTTTCATTATGTTACAAACCAATAGCAACGCTGAGTTTCCCATGGATGCACACAAAGGGTGATTTATTGACACATGTTAAAGGATTAGTGACACATTCTTCAAAACAATTGTTGTTTTTGTTTATGCCCGTCTGACAAGGGTTCCGGTCATTCTCTGTATGTTGCAGACAAAACAATTTTGCACAATCCCCAAATGTGCCATATTTTGTGGTCTTTGATGCGTCATTGTGGGAATCTGTCGCTGAGTGTGATGACAACAATAACAACACACATTTGCTGTGCCTGAGGTAGAAGGCAAAATGGGATTCCCTAAGTAACACAGCACTTCTTAGAAACTTTCATTAAAAAATGTTTTCAACATTTCACAAGGGACAATCATTCATAACTCATAAACCAATAATGATCAGCTGGGAAGTTCACACTGAACAGTTTCTGGTCTGGTCTGCTCATTTTCTGTTCTATTGCTATTTGTTAAAAGACATTATGCTTTCTATTAATGCCTAGGCTGCTTTAGGGATACACTTACACTTACCCTTTATACCCTAATGGCAATGTAGGGCAGCAACAAAGAATCTCCAGGTTTGCTTCTCTCAGTTCTCTCTCCTCTATATGAGGATAAAGACATGTGACCAGTGTCACATGCATCTTGAAAAGCATTAGATTTTCTCTATCTAACCTCATCAGTGAAGAAAGAGATCTATAAATTGTATGTCACTATTCTGAGCATGAGCAGTTAAAAATATATTTGATAGCATGTTTATCTTCCATCTGCTTCACAATAATGAACTCCCCTACCTTACCTTACCTTACCTTGCCTTTCTGATCATCTGTGTTCGAACCAGTTTGATTTAGTGCCTTTCAATGGCAGCCGACATGAAACCTGAAAATAAGGAGGGTTTAAAAAAACACAGTATTGTGTTACTAGAATCAATTCCTATCTGTCCTGATTGGGATACATCACATGTTGAGTTTTGCTTAGATCAGAACCAGCAGAGGCTCTGCGAGCGAGCCAAGATCTCTCTGACCAGATCTGTCGGTCCTGGACCAGCACTTCAGGCGCAGTAAGGAACACATGGTCTGACAACTAAGAGCCAGATCAGATCTCAGGTTGCGATTTGAGATACCGCCTGATACACTTCCATTAAAGCTTTTTAATCCACTGCTCTGTTAAAAGAACTTAGTGCACATCAGAAGCATAAAACATGACATTCAGTATAATGAATATTCTGTGTTCTTCCTCCATCTAGTGGTTAGTAAATAAATAGTTGTTCTGTAGCATAACCTGTTGCCTACCACACAAAGTACCCCTTCATATCTAATACAGGATACAGATATTATTTGGTTGTTTGTTTTAATAGCTTTCTTTCCTTTATGCAGGTAGAAAATCCAAGTCCGATCAACACTGTAGTGTATACAGCCTGACTGCCTTGTGAATCAAGATAATTGATCACAGTAAATCACAGTCTGTTCTCTATTATCATACAATGGATTTTGAGATATTAGTATGATTAATCTTAACAAACATGAACACTCATGAGCAGATTTCTGGCCTCTGTGGACACCAGATGTTTAAAGCATCTACTTCCCAGCAAATCATGACCTTCTATGCTTTGTGGCTTAGATGATTTATTAACCATGGTCTTCTTTGTTATTATTAAATATACCAAATTATCAGACCTTCACTTTGACAATGAGAATAAAATACACATCAGGAAACACACAGCCCATCTGTACTACAACATTGCCAAAGTGCTGATGAGTAGTTACTTCTCTCCAACCGCCACCAGAGGGCAGTGTGCCACTGTTGCCTAAAGGGAGGGGGCAACCAGGTGAGTGTTTTTCAAGGTCAGTATTACACATCACATTGATAATTTAGGCAGGTAATAAGGTTCTCTAAATTAAACCAATTCATGTAACGCTTGTCCTGAACATATATTTACCTAGATAACACTATATAGTCAAAGTCAGTTTGCCCAATTATGATTACCTTTCTGTTTGTATGAGTTGCTATTACTAGCAAATCCACTACACTGCTTATGATTTGCTTTCTCAATTCCAATCACATCAACTAAGACTAAAGATGCCATAGGCAGTGGAAAGAGACATCACTATTAATAAGCCCCTCGTCGACTGACACACACATTAGGCACAGCACACACTGTATCAGGAAATGACAGAGCGAAGGGTTGGTCTGCCTTTAGCAGGGGCTGCAGTGGTTGCACCATTTGCTCACATGCTGGCAGATGCACACACGCACACACACAGAAACCATCTTTGAACTCACCCATGAGAAAAGGATCTGAGCTGTGGAGAAGCTGAGTTAGCCGCACAGACACACACTCACAAATACACACACACACACACACACACACTCACACTGAGCGCCTGAGCCCCCATTGGTCGGCGTCTCTCCACCCCACCGCGGGAGTCTCTGAGGGGTCTGCTGCAGTACTCTGCTCCAGGGGCCTGGAAACGCTGGAGTGAGACATTTTTTTTCCTTACTTCTATTTTTGGGCTGGATATCAGAGGTCCATAGCCTCCCTCATTTTCCACTGTTTTCCAACAAACTGGTTCCCAGTGTACACTGCTTGTACAGTTTTAGTGCCTTCTCTGCAGATACAAACAGCAGTAAGGCCTGAAGCTCAGACAAGCAATATGATACCACTGAGACAACAAGAATCTGTGCAATAAGCTAGTGAGGAAGGACGCATAAATTGTGCCTCTGCTGCAGGGCCCAGGGGCAGCAACCCAGTGCTCAGCCAGCCATGTAGACTCAGGCCACAGCTAAAAGAATTTGGAAAAGACCCTTCCTGCAGCCCATCCCCCCATAAGTGAAGACATGATTTAACCAGTCTCCTCTCAAGTGAGCAAGGAATTCACAACCAGTTTTGTTGTTTTGAAGTCAATCCCAAAGGTCTTGTTTTATGTTTTATGCCCTATATTGTAATGAAAGTGACTGAATATGCTGTTTATGTGTGGTTAATAACACTGAATCAATCAACAGACACAGCAAACTATGCTGTATTCCATTTGCAATAACATTGTGACGGTGCTGTAGGAGAATATAAAAAACATCCTGGGTCAGTATTGGAAGAGGACAATCCACTCATGTCACACATCACAAAGGCTATTAGAGCCCCCTACTTATCACAGGGGGTGGGGGTGGGGGGGTTACACCTGAGGGAGAACCCTGCAAAATGAAGGCAGGGAATAATAGGTGGGTTGTTTATTATTGAATACACACAGGTATGACTACAGGTCTGAAGCATGACTAAATTGTTATATGATTAACTGATTACGAGTGAATAGTAACTCAGTTTACAGTGGGCAGATGTTACAGGTGTGTTACTTTAAAGAGCCTGGCAATGCAATGGACCTTTTGTTGTGTATATTTACACAGAAAAGGATCATTAAAATCAAGATGTTGCATAGAAAATGATTGCATATTGTGGGTCTGCATGCACAGCCCACAGAGGATCAATCAATCTCATCAGGGGAAACTCTTCATCCTCAATCCTGGAGTAAAACACACGAGTATCTGCCCACATTCATAAAATAGAGGGAGGTCCCTAATTCCACAATAGCCTATAGGGCTTCAGATTCATGTAGGAACCTGTCAGAGGGAAGAAGCATGTTTATGAATGAACAAGCTGCTTCTCTGCCCGAGTTCAGTGTGTAGTGTGTTTAGGAAACGGATGAATAAGGAGTCCTGTGTGATGTGAAAACATCCATCATTGCATTTTAATTATGTTGTGTGAGTTTTACGCATGTGCTTATTATGTATGCATATATATCTATATATATATATATATATGAAAGCCTTATTAAACTTTAAAACAACAGAGAGTTGGGCGAAATGAGACTCTTTACAGTTTGTGAGCTATGTACAGTGGCTATTAGAAAGTTTCCACACTTCCAACTGTTAGGTTAGACAGCTGATTGACAGTATATGATTTTGACGTTTTGGGTTTTACGCAGTAGTTTCTGTATCTCCGCGGCCTCATAGATGGGTATCCAGCTTATTGATAGTGGTGAATGCCAGCGGGCATTAGAACAGCAAGCGGCCATCTGCCAGCCTAGCGAACTAGCAACCCCACCAGCTGCAGTCGCAAAACGCCCTACAAAGCAGGACATGCATGCAGCTTCTGACGTCTGCGGCCACACTGCGCTACAAAGCCCAGAAAAACCAGGAGCGGAAACAATGAGAATCAAGCTTATATACGCCGCATAGGTCCACGACCAGCAAGTTTTTGAGAAGAGGCTGCCGTTAAGTGCACATCAGTTCATTTTGGATGACCGGTTTGTGCGATTATTTTCCCATGTTGTACAAATATACATAAAAAGACTCATGCAGGGGCACTTTAATACCCCGACATGGCGACGGCAAGAAAAGGGAGAGAGCTTTTTACTATTTTGGAAACTAGCGCGGACACAGAAAGTACCACGGTGTGTGACAGCCAAGACTCTCCGCTTAATCTTTCGGCCGATGTAAAGTGGTTTGAAATTCCTTACAGAAAGCCAGACTCGGACGAGGAAGACGAAGTGCGGGAGGAGGAGGACGGCGAGGGGGAGAATGGATTCACGAGCACAGCAGCCGCGGCGGAGACTGCAGACGCGGCCAGCTTCATCGCAGAAGGAGGCTGCAACATAATTTTGGTCACTGGAAGTAATGGGATCAAGCACGACGAGGAGGAGTACGCAGAGGACTGTTATTATTCTACCTCCACTAACTGCTCTGATACCACCTCAAACGATTCGGATATTGATTTCTCCGATTTGGAGGAGGAGGAGCGCAGGAGTTTTTTCAGCTTTGAAGATGACTCGGACGAGGACTGCACTTCTCCCGACTTCTGGGGTGAACCTGATCAGGTAATTTCAATCGAACAATTCTCCGCTGTCAGCGGCCCTCAGCACTCGCTGGGGGACGATGCTGACACCCGTGACTATTTCCGGATACTCTTCCCAGATTCTCTTTTTGAACACATGGTAGAACAAACAAACAAATACGCCCTCTATCGGCAAAGGAGGAGTGGAAAATCAGACCCACACTGGCACCCCACTGATGTCAGAGAGATAAAAGCTTATGTAGGTCTGAACATTCTTATGGGCATCAATCAGCTTCCAGACACTGGCATGTACTGGGCCAGTGACATTTTCATAGGCAATGCAGGCTTTAAAAAAACAATGACAGCCAGGCGCTTTGAAAAACTCACCCAGTATCTTCAGCTGTGTGACCGTGAGTCTGAACCTGTGCGTGGAGAACGTGGCTATGATGCCCTCTTCAAAATCAGGCATCTCCTTGATGTGGTGGAGAACACAATGTGGGATGCATACACGCCCAATCGCTGTTTGACCATAGACAAGTGTGCCATTGTCATGAAAGGACGTTTCTCCCCCTCCCAGTACATGCCCTCCAAGCCCCTGAGGAAAGGGCTGACAGTGTGGATGCTGTGTGACTCGCGCACTGGTTATTGCCACCGGGCAAAGATCTACGTAGGCAAGCCTGGTGAAGATGAGGCAGCGGCCTCCTTGGGCTACAGGGTGGTGACCTCCCTAGTGCGTGGCCTGGAGGGTCAGTACCACCATCTCTTCATGGACAGCTTCTTCACCACAGTGCCCCTTCTCCAGCGGCTGCTGAGGGATGGACTGTACGGCTGCGGGACCACCGAGCCGGGGCGCAAAGGTTACCCAGAGGTCCTGCGCCCCCATAATGTCGGAAAACTGTCACAGGGTGAGTTCTACCAGTGCCAGCGTGGCAACCTGGTTGCTACAGTGACACAGGATGTCAAGGTGGTTAGCTGCCTTTCCACCAACTCTGCTCCAGGGATTGTGGGTATCAGCCCCGGCCAGCAGCAGGATGAGACAGAAGGGGAGGGTGAGAGTGACAGCATGAACTGCTCAGGTTTGTCTTTCGGTGTCCCTCGGCCTCTGCCCTTGCTGTTGTACCAGGAGAACATGAGGGGTGTTGACCTGTGTGACCAGCTGAGGGAATGCTACCAGGTTGGCAGGCCATGTAAGAAGTGGTGGCGCTACTTCCTGTGGTTCTACGTCAATCTGTGCATCGTCAACGCCTACATCATCCTGAGGGAGAGCAGAGGGGGCTCGCCACCGGCGGGATTCAACGGCAAACAGTTCACCCAGCGCCACTTCCGGGTGCGTCTGGCACAGCAGCTGATTGGGGACTACCAAGGGGCAAGGGGCATGGAGCGGGCAGCACGCAAGAGACACGCAGATTCACCTATAGAGTACGGACACCGCCTCGAGCGCATGTCAGAGCGCTCTCGCCGATGCAGGAACTGCACCAACAAAGGACTGAGACATGAAAGTGTGTTCGGCTGCAAGATATGCAATGTCCACCTATGCAGGGGAGGGTGCTTCTCTGAGTTTCATAAATAACATTGAAATGCTTTTTGTTTTTATATCCTTTGTCTAATCAAACAACTTGTGTCAAGGGATTTTTTAAACAGTAAAACAATTTGTAATTCCAAAGGTTACCACTACAAGTGCACAATATAGTCACACTTTATGTAGAGCTAGTTTTAGGATAGAAGTATTATTGCACGTATCATAGAGAAAATAAACTGAGAAACTGTAGATCATTTGAACTAGTATAGAATGTTTTGGCAACTTGCCTTCTGTAATATTGACAGAATTGCCTTGTGTCACTTTTTTATACGTTTAAAATAATGAGAAGGATTTTATATGAAAAAGAAGAAATCAAACTTTTCTGCACTTACAATAGATCAGAAAATGTTTACTATGGGAAGTTTATCTCTCTCCTTTTCCAAAATAAAAACTTCATTATGATGTACATAACTGAATCACCTGTTTCTTTGTATGGTATTAAAGCATGCACAACATCACCATAGTTAATATTAAAGAGGAAAAATAATAATAAAATCTGAGCAATAAATTAATTCCTACTGGTTTGAAATATGCTTCGCTTTGGTTGCTCCTGGTCCTTCACTTACATGGAAATCAGTGTGTCTCTGGGCCTTCAAGGGGACACAGCTTGGAGCAATTAGAGAGTAGAAAAAGCCCCTCAGTACTCTCCAGCCAACGGGCCTAGTAATGCCATTTCTTTCTCCAACCGCACCACTTACACAGAGCCATCTGTGGCCCTGGGTGCAAACTCAAAACGTGGTACTTGTCACTGACATGATTGGAAGATGGGAGAAAGATGACAGAAACCCGCTTTTTGGGAGAAGAGTCTTTATGTCTAATTGGTTAGAGTACGACGAAAGAGTGAGGACATTCATTTGAATCACGTAAATGTAGCATGTACACAATTAGTTAAAGGAGGACGTTGGATTAAAGCTATATTATTATATATTTAAGTTAAAATGCATGTGTATTTGCTTCAATGCTGCTCTGTCCACTGTTATCAGGCTAGCTGAAGGCTGTATGTAGGCAGAGATGTGCTGCTTCAGTAGGTCAGACTCGCCGTCTCCTGTGTCTCTTTCTGAGGTTCCTCTCTCTCCCTCTGTAGCACGCTGTCTCTCTCTCCCTCCTCAGGCTCTGCTGTGCCATCCTACACATTCACACTACTCACACACACCCTCCCTTCCCCTTCACTCCGCTCTCTTGCTCGCTCTCTCAGCCGTTCCCCAGCTGGGAGAGGGTTAGTCAACTGGACGGCCATCCCGCTGATCTGCGGGAGCCCCTTTGGGGAGTTACCATGGCAACCGTGGCCGATGAAGACAGGGAGTCGCCAGCAGGCCCGCATGGTTGTCATGGTACTAGCTCTGGCTATGGAGGTGGGAGGTGCCAGAGGCCACACCTCCCTACCCCTTCTCCAAAACCAGGGAAGGCTATGGTGTGTGTGTGTGCGTGTGTGTGCGTGTGTAGGGAGGGAGCTGGCTGGCTGACAGCCTGCAAACTGTACAGGGAGCCAGACTGGTTACCAGGCAGGCTCTGCTACAGCACAGCCAACACTACAATTGCTGCCAAAAATGAACAGAATGACACGAAGCTGCTGCTCTGGAGACGTCTTCATGCAGGTGTAGGATTCAGGGATTAGAGGAATCTGTCACACTGTGTTCTGCATCATACCAAAGCACGCTGAAAGTTGGTATTCTTTGAGTGAAGAACATGAACCACACTGCTGCTTTGCGGCAATCTCCATGCAGGTGTAGGAAGCAGAATAAACCACACCGCACATTTCTATTCACTCATACAGCATTTAAACCCTTTTTTCCATTTTACAACATTTGCTGAGTTATGTCACTGGCTGTCAGTCCTCCCCTACCCACAGTCATTATACTATCAACGTTATTACAGTGACTTACAATTAGTGATACATTAAAAGCTACTTGACATATTATTTTTATTGAATGACACTTAAATATTAATACAATGTATAACAGGCTCAAGTAACACACGATGACAAGTCAACTGCGGCAGATTTCTTTCAGTTCCCACAACAGTAGTGCAGAGGACATGTACACCAGAAGAGAGGGACCTGACGCCTGTGTTTGTTGGTCCCTTTTTGTGCTTTTGTATTATTAATGTTTAGAGCAGAACGTTGACCGTTTCATTCTCTGTTTCGTGGGCTGAATGTGAAATTGTGAAGATTTATTTGTGCTTTCCCTGGGAAGGTGGGTGTGTTGTATGCGGTGTCACAATAGCCAGATCTAATGTTTCCAGGATGCATCCCAACCATAAAATGCTCAGCTCTCAACATGTTTCCCCTCCTGGGCAGGGAAGGATCGCTGAGTCTCTGTCAAGAACATGGGCCTGGTTTCACTTAAGAGCTGGTTGGGTAACACATGTACTGTTATAATCATGAATGTGCCTTTGTTCAATACTTTCCTCTGAAGGACGAGCGTGAGAAACTCCTAACATCTCATTCTCAGATCTTACTGAGTCATTGTTTGTCTCTGTGCTGTGATGTATGAATGTTCATTTCCAAGAGTCACGATTGTGAGGAGGCAACAAATGACTTCTTAAAAGTAAATTATTCATATCTGTTCAATTTAATTTGCGTCTCACACAGAAGAAACCTTTCTTAACCGTAACAAGTGAATCTTATTAAAGGACTAGTTCACCACGACATAAAAAGTCAGCGTTATACATGCTCCAGTGCTGTGGTGGAGAGTAACTAAGTACATTTACTCAAGTAATGTACTTAAGTTCAAATGTATTTGTATTATGCCTTTATACTTTAGCAGTAGCAGTTGCTACATACTTCAAGACAAATGATTGGAAATAATAAAAAGACCTGTAGTAAACAGAATGCATGGTTAAAGATTAAACCAACCGTTTTGGATTGTTACCCTGGTCCTCCTCGACCCGCAGTGTCTGGTCGAGGCACATTTCAGATGTCTAGGAGTTGTTAGCAGTTCCACCAGAGAGACATTTCCCCTCTAAACTTCTCACATGGTTTCATTTAAATAACTGTTTCAGGCCCAAATTTCTTAAATTCTCCAACATTTGTCAAAAAAGCAAAGATTAGAGAATATTCCAAACAGAACTTTATTTCTTCTTCTTTCAGACCCCATCAAAACTAAACTACCTATACGTGTATAAAGTTTAACCTAGCTATACCTCTACCATCTACAACAATACAATGCTATATGCATAGGTGCATCAGTATTAATCTAATAATGGTAATAGATGATAATATGTCAGTCACAGGAGAGACTACATTGTGGTATTAGAACTTGTATTAAGGTAAAGGATACTTGGATGTAAGTACATACATTACAATGAAAACACTATTCCTGCTGGGTTAGTGACACACATCTCCACCTAGTGGACAAGAGAACAAACAGTGAATTCTCAGGCACTTGAGGTAGTTAAACTTATTTAAAAGCAGCTCTATTAAGCCGTAATTCTGTGTTGTTATTTTGAGTTATGTTACTCCTCGTCAGACAACATACAACTGGCTCTTGATCTAATGCACTTTTTTTTTTTAACCAGGAAGCTTTTTAAACCAGATGGATCTCTTTGGTTTTTGTTGATGTGGTTTTGGCGAACCCAACAGAATGACCAGAGGAAGTTTGATCTCTGAGTCTCTTGCCAGAGGGACGTCAAGAGTGACCTGCAAACAAAGAAATACAACTTTTATTACTGCTCAGTCCTGTATATTCTCCCCTACTTTTCATTGTGCGGTATCATTTCTTCCCCCTGGCTCTCTGTCACTACATCAGTTTTTTCTGAACGCCTAAACCCTTTTTATTTGATAGCAGGTCACAACAGGTTGGGCTGTACCCATCATTAGTGTGCAGAAAAGCCACCCCTCCCTCTTTCTTTCCCCGTCTCTCCCCGTCTCTCCCCCTCAAACAACCACAATGTGGTGCTGTTGACATCATGCATATTTGCTTAGTTTTTGTAACCCCTCTAAATCCAAGTCAAATGTATTTTTTATAAAGTAAATCATTGATGACACAATATAAATACCTTTAGTCTGTACTCGAGCTTCATCATGCAGCAGTTGAAGAAGGTAGGGTGGAGCTGTGGAGGGATACTCAAAACTTTGGTTATAGTGTGACTGCTCTCAGCTGGAACGGAGTCTCCTGTCCCAAAGAGGGTGTCATTTGTGTGCACTATCCTCTTTGACTGAGCAACAAAGGTTTGCTTTTCACACAGGTAGAATTTGGGCGTTACTGTGCGTGCAGAGTCATTGAGTACCTCTACAGAGACCCCCATTGCCTCACCTATTTATATTTAGGGGAAAGAAATGCATCATTAATGTTTCAGTTAAGGCCATTCAGAAAGAAAATGACATTCTTAGTTGCATCTGCTTACCTTGCTTTACTCCCATTGTTTCTGAGTTAACATTCATTGTAACCTTTGCAGAGCCATGAAATGAAATCATGGTTGCATATTGTTGTTCCTACCAAATAAAGGAAGTTAAACATAAATGTAAACCGAATCACACAAGTGGGAAGTAAAAGAAAAAACATTATTCAAGTAAAACGGCAAATCAATTCCTTACCTTAAGTCCGATGATTATCATGTCGGCTTTGGAGGCAAAGGGGAACTCGGACTTGGTCAGAAAGGGGAACTCAGTCTTGGTTTTGTAGACGAGCCAGATTGATTGAGTCAGCTTTGCTCGCAAACTGTATGTAATGTTGCCCCATTTCCCCTTGTAAGACGACGGCATATCACTGTAGGGAAACAAATCCAAATACATAAAGGAAGATTATTTATTTTGTCAGCTGGTAAGGAAATATTTATTATAAATATAGATATTCCATAAAAAGGGTTATGGTAAAATAGCACACGCACGTCTTTGGAATCACAAAGGTGAATGGATACACATTTCTCCCAGGGCGGATGATTTCTGAACCTTATAAAAAGAAAAGGTTTTGTTAAATGCACATGCATCAATTTGTTTAGAGACTATAAAAATATCCATCAATTGAAAAGCTTTACCCCTCTATTTTTGTCTACAATACTAACCATCCCCTTTGTTTTTATCCTGAAGAATAATATGTTCAAAATAAAAGTATTTCTTCTTGTCGCTGTGCGTCCCTGTGGCTTGTCCTTCTTGTTCATGCCACGTCACCTCAGCTTTTCCTTTAGCTTTGACCAAAAAACACTGCACTTTGGTCTCCTTGCTGGTCACCACTGTCACCCTGCCAGAGAGGATGTCCCCGGGAGAGAAGGTGCCTCCTTCATTCACTGTGTTGTAATGCAGCGAGAGATGCTTTACAGTCATGATAAGACTACATCAAATAACCTCCCCAAAGGTTGTGGAGTGAAAGCACGACGACGATCCTCTAAGTGCTAAATAATTCCCGTATATTCACTGGAAGCAGGTTTCAATTGAAGTGGGGCCTTTTGTCGATGAACAAGGATCAGGCAAGGCCGGCATACGCACTGTAGTGGTGGATTTCTCCTGAAGCTGTATCTGTGTCACACATGATCACGTGATCAAGACCTGCAGGTGTCTCTTTCACGCAGGTAACCTTAGCCAGCTGCATTTGCAGGATGAATCAGGCCAAAATAAATTGAGATTGTTATTATTAAAAGGAAATATACATGTGATTCAGAGCATATTTCTTTGCTGTACTGATGCATTTATGCTTCAGAAGGTGTCCTGCTCCCTAGAAGATTATTCGGCATGCATAAAAGAATCACAACAGATTTAACCAAAGAAACATCCAGAACAAGCCTGAACTGCTTTAGTCTAGAGCTAACAGATTCAGAGTCAGTTCACGTTCCACAACCTTTTCTTCGACCACAACATATTGCCGTTTAACTTAAACCTGCTCTTGCAGGTTTTTATGATGTAGCAGTTCAAGACAGAGGACGTTGATCGCCTTTGTCTGTTTGCTGGGAGACGCCGCAGGATAATCTTCTCATTAAAAATAGAATTCTTCACAAAATCTCCACACTATATGATTTCATTACTGTACTGCAAGTGAGTGGACATGTGCAAAGTTGTAGAGTAGAGTTTTATTACAATTATTAGTAGATAGCTTATTGTTATTATTATCAGTGCTCCAAGACACCTGCAAAACATTACCAAAAAATCAATAAAGTTATGATTGGAATATAAGATACAAGTTAGATCTTTACTGTTCAAATGCTCATTTATATTAGGTATAAATCTAAAGCCAACTTACTTTTGTATTACTAGATTAAAAAAATAAAGTCGTTCAATCTATTGATTGAAAATAATGTTCAGTGTTACTGTATAACTATATATCTATATAATAACTCAACAGTTATTGTGTTCAACGTGTGTCATTAGTATGTACATAACACTGATAATACAACATATTGACAACAATTCACAATAAAATAAAAAACTAAACGTGGCGTCAACATGACGAAGAATCATGAAGTCACTATTGTTATTGTTATTGGATAGAAGGGTACATAGTATGTGCTCCATAGGGAGGTGGGGGATCCACAGCTTGGGCTGCTGCTTGTGGTTGTGGTGCAGTGCTCCAGGGTGCTTTGTCTGTGTTCCCAAATGCTTCAAATCCAAAGCCAGCAGCAGCAGCAGCAGCAGCAGGTGCTTGATTCATACCGGGACCCTCAGAGGACGGTAGGACAACTATAGGGAGTTTGATCTCTAGGTCTGAAGTATATTTGACATCTAGATTGATCTGTGAGAAACATTGTTGACATTATATTATCGGAGTTTAATGTTTCTTCTTTATATCATCAGAATTATTGTAGACAGCTGGACAGAATCAGGTAATCAATCATTCAATACAAGCATGGTGGAAACCTGGCTCTGAGGAAAGACGTGTGTGGGACAGTGAGGAAGAACGTTTTAGAGTTTGGTTTTTGTTTGCCAGAAAAGGCTCAGACTCTCACCAGTACAATGTGTCTCTACCAACCCTCCTCTCCTTCCATCATTTGTTTTATCAGAGTGTGAGCAGAAATACTCTCACAGTTACTTTTAGTATTCATTTGGAAGAACATTTTATTTTCATCCTTTTGAATATTTTACCTCAAGCCTTTTCCTGGAAGAGATTTGTTCATAATATCAGTAGGCCTACTTTTTTTATGTCACCTGTAGCTGACAAAATGAAACCTCAAGCACTAACTAAAAGTACACATAAAACATTTTTTTTACAATGAAAACAGACACACAGAAGAGCACCACAAGCTGAGTAGCTATTCTAGCAAAACAGTTATGAAAATGCAAGAAAACATCCCACAAACTATCTTTTAACCACAATACAATGAAGTTTACCTTTAGCCTGTACTCCAGCTTGATGATGGAGCAGTTCAAGATGGAGGTAGGCAGTTCCCTGGGGATGGTGATCACCTTGGTCACAGTCTCTTTTCTAGAGGATGCAACAGCCTCCATCTTCTCCTTTAGGATCTGATTTGTGGAAACTCTCCTGCGACCCTGGGCGAAGAAACTCTTCTTCTCATACAGTATGAATTTGGGCTTCACTGAACGAGTTGAGTTGTTGGTGACGTCTACTGTGACTTTGACAGCCTCACCTGTAAAATGGAGAAAGGCAACAGAGTTCATTCCTAAACCCAATCAGTCGTTGATAGTTGTTAAGATTCTGCAATAAGATGATAATGTGTATGCGGTGAGTATCTGTATGATACACATTAGGTTGACCAGTAGCCAACGCAAAAGAAGTAAATGGTATATTGTTTTTAATACATTATTAAGCTTTAAAGAGTAACTTTAAAAGGCTGAACAGTGATGCTAGAATGTCACGGCACACTTCTACATGACATGAGCAAAGTGAAACTATTAGTCAATAGACGGGATATATTAGTAGCTGCCACGATCCAAGCTGAGCACTCGTATATCGACCCATTACAGCTAGAATGATGAATCGTCCGGGCCAATATATCTGCCAATTATCTTATTGCAGATATAACGTATCGGTGTGTATCTGCTTCAAAACTCCAATTTTGGTCATCCTATAGTAAAATAAAACTGAAATGTAATATAATCTTATAAAATATGCTAAAAACCTGTTAAAAAAAATAATAATACAGTGTCATATGATGCCACTCAATCTGCAATGCCCTCTAACAGGGGCTTTAAAAATGGCACAAGTAAAAATAATAAATTATGCTTTCCTACTGTTACGGCTGCATGACACAACGTCTGGTAGATTGCATGTACTGCTCATGTGTTGGATTTTGATTTCAGGATGTCTAATAAAATCCCATCACTTGTAACTAGATTGAAGAGTAAGCAACCATTGATTTACCAAAGTGTTTAGCTTGAGTCCCAGCTATGATTGAGTCGTTAGCCAACTTCCTTACAGGTTAGGGAGGAGTAAAGTGTTACCAAACAAGAGTTTGCAAGTGATGTTTCCTTGATGAAGCATGAAGGTAGACGCTAACATTATTTAGTCAAAGGAAAGTACCTGCTCTTCAAAATAACTGAGAGAGGCGTGTCCAGTTGTGGAACAAGGAAAGGCAGTGAATCAAACTCCTTCAGGTGCAGGATTAATTCTACCAGACTAGATTATTACCTTGCTTGTATCCCATCCGCTTGGTGCGAACGTCCATTGAAATGTTTCCAGAGCCAAACACTTTGACAGATTTATCCTTGCAACCATACTGAGGTTCCTAAAAGAACAGACCCCCCACCTCAGATTAGATAGATACTATTCTATATTAAAATGGTTACAGTATTGAAGATGAATGATTTCTTACCATAAGTCCAGGAATATCCATGTTAGCTTTGGACTGAAATGTGAAGTGGGTTTTGGCCTCTTTTGTCAGCTTCATTGATTGTTTGAGCTCTGCCTTCAATTTATGAACAATTCGGCCTATGGAGGTTTTGAAAGATGAAGGGATTTTTCTGTGAAGTACAATAACAGTTTAACATTTAATGACCTGAAAAGAAGTAAAACAACAATCTAAATTAAAGTTCAAGTAAAGAATAGGTACCTTTCAGGAATCTCGAAGGAAAAAGGAAATACATGTCGTCCTTTACCAATGACGTCAGTGCCTGGAACAGAATTACTTATTATAAGTCCTTCAACAGTATTAATAATGCTGCATTATCTTACAGTCATTGCATAGCTACAGTGTACCACATATTAATGATTGTATTCATTTAATACATTACCATCTTGTCTTGCCTCTCTCAAGATATGATGTTTGACGTCATAGTATTTCTCATCAGACCAGAACACCCGGTATTGATGTTGCCCGTAATGTTCACTCCAGCGGACCCGAGCTTTTCCTTTTGCTGTAAAAGTGAGAGACTGGATTTTAGTTTCCTTAGAAACCTCCACAATGATTCTCCCATTGATGGTGTCTCCATTTGTGAAGGTGTTTTTGCAGTTGATGGCATCATATTCAATTGATAGGTTTTTGATGGTCATTTTCCGCAAAGAAGTACACAGTGGAAAATCCAAATCTCCTGTAAAACCACGAGGCTGGTAAACCCTGACCAGCTGCTCGGCACTGTATATATATACGATCTCAGACTTACAAATCTTGTTCAACCTGTTTTTCTCTCCGGTGCTAAAAGCAGGTGAGAGACGCACATGCGCACACAGTGACTGGGAGCCTTCAGCCATGGGAGCATGCTCTCTTGATAACCATCTCAGTGGGTGGAGAGTAATACCAGTTGTATTTGTTTTACTTGGGTCTATGACAGTCACATGTTACGCTTTCTCAATGTGTCACAACACATTTTCCAGTCACGTCAAACTAATTTCCATTTACTGCACACACTGCACGTGCTATTTGACATCATGGAAGATCAAAGACACTTCAAAAACATGTTGTACAAGGATAGATGTGTATTTAAAAAGGCCACAGAAGTGTTCAGTGAAAAGGACGGAGAAATGTAATGGACAGTAATGGCTACATTAAATCACATCCCTCAGCACAAACACTGACTACAACCCGTGTCTCCACTCATCAACAAAACTATTTATATTCCAGAATTGATTTGATACCTTTGGTTCATTTATTTCATTACTATGTCTGCAAATATCTCCAGCTGAGGGAAGCAGCCTACTCATTACATGACAGTAGTGTTTGTAAGAAAATGAAGAACATTTAACAAATCTTATGGATTTTAGTCAAATTAGTAAAGGATATGCTGTGAACCTCAATTGTTTTTGGGAATGTAAAAAAGTAGAGATCACGGGTACAAGCGGCCGAAATGGGTTTTCTCAGACGGGTGGCTGGCGTCTCCCTTAGAGATAGGGTGAGAAGCTCAGCCATCCGTGAGAGACTCGGAGTAGAGCCGCTGCTCCTTTACGTTGAAAGGAGCCAGTTGAGGTGGTTCGGGCATCTAGTAAGGATGCCACCTGGGCGCCTCCCTAGGGAGGTGTTCCAGGCACGTCCAGCTGGGAGGAGACCCCGGGGAAGACCCAGGACTCGGTGGAGAGATTATATCTCCTCACTGGCCTGGGAACGCCTCAGGATCCCCCAGTCGGAGCTGGAGGATGTGGCCCGGAGAAGGGAAGATTGGGGTTCCTTACTGGAGCTGCTGCCCCCGCGACCCGATCCCGGATAAGCGGTAGACGATGGATGGATGGATGAAAAAGTAGATTAAGTATTCAGAATCAGAATCATTTTTATTGCCATGTAGGTTTTCACCTACAAGGAATTTGCTCTGGTTTCGTTGGTGCATAAATATAAAAAATTAACAATTAACAATATATACAAAATATAAACAGTAGAGATAACGTACAAGACACAACACAAGGACAGGCGGCTGGGCATTACGTTAATGTAACGTGTAGAGGGGGGGAGGGAGAGACAGTGTCAGTGGGGGTCTCTGGCATTGTTGATGAGGCCAACTGCAGAGGGGAAGAAGCTGTTCATATGGCGTGAGGTTTTGGTCCTGATGGACCGCAGCCTTCTGCCGGATGGGAGTGACTGAAAAAGTCTTTGTCCAGGGTGGGAGGGGTCTGCTGCAATCTTACATGCACACTTCTGGGTCCTGGAGGCGTGCAGGTCCTGGAGGGATGGCAGATTGCAGCTGATCACCTTCCCTGCAGAGCGAATGACACGCTGCAGTCTGACCTTGTCCCAGTCAGTGGCAGCAGTGTACCAGATGGTGATGGAGGAGGTGAGGATGGATTCGATGATGGCAGTGTAGAAGTGCACCAGCATCGTCTTTGGCAGGTTGAATTTCCTCAGCTGCCTCAGGAAGTACATTCTCTACTGTACTTTTTTGATGATGCTGATGTTCAGCTCCCACTTCAGGTCCTGGGTGATGATGGTGCCCAGGAAGCGTAAGGACTCCGAAGAGTCCACAGGGGAGTCACACGGGGTGATTGGGGCAGGTGTGGCTGGGCTCTTCCTGAAGTCCACTATCATCTCCACTGTCTTTAGAGCGTTGAGCTCCAAGTGGTTCACACTGCACCGGTCAATCTTCCAACTGTAGGCCGACTCATCCCTGCCAGAGGTGAGTCCGATGAGGTTGGTGTCGTCCACGAACTTCAGGAGCTTGACAGACCAGTGATTGGAGGTGCAGCTGTTGGTGTACAGCAGGGGTGGGGAACCTCCGGCCTCCGGGCCGTATACAGCCCGTATACTCTTGTCGCAGCCTCTCAGCATCCTCCATGCTCTCTGATGATGGGTTGATGTATTCATCAAGACGTGCTGTGAAGAAGTGAGGATGAGCTCCTCACAGGGACCCTACATACTATATTCAAATCCCAATAAGCTCCCAAAACGCTAGCTGAACGCTAGCTGTACTGTAGAAACACGTTTAATAAGTTACTCCGTCGTCAGGGATAAGCTTAACATAGGTTACGAATAGGTTATCCACTCGTTATCAATAAGTTGGCTGTAAGATTCACCATCAGCCGACGTAGCCTATATCTAACGTACCTCTACCGTATTCACGTACTGTATTCACATACTATATTTACGTAGGTAAGTATTCACGTACTGTACTCACGTACTATATTTACGTAGGTAAGTATTCACGTACTGTATTCACATACTATATTTACGTAGGTAAGTATTCACGTACTATATTTACGTAGGTAAGTATTCACGTACTATATTTACGTAGGTAAGTATTCACATACTGTATTCACGTACTATATTTACGTAGGTAAGTATTCACGTACTATATTTACGTAGGTAAGTATTCACGTACTGTATTCACGCACTATATTTACGTAGGTAAGTATTCACATACTGTATTCACGTACTATATTTACGTAGGTAAGTATTCACATACTATATTTACATAGGTAAGTATTCACATACTGTATTCACGTACTATATTTACGTAGGTAAGTATTCACGTACTGTATTCACATACTATATTTACGTAGGTAAGTATTCACGTACTGTACGTAGGTAAGTATTCAAGTCTAACGTAACGTAACGTCTGCATATCTTATGAAGCACACGTTGGGTACGTCCGATAATTTTGAACATGCTAAAAAAAATCAGCGTTCAACAACGCACCCCAGCGTAACACCGCATGCTCTTAACGAATACTACTTATAACTTCCCTTATATCAACGTACACCAGCGTATTGCCGATATTTTGTATACACTATATTTTTGTATACGTTATGCGTTCATCTGATACATTTTGTATCAGGAAGTGATACTCTCAATAGGTTAGACATGCGTATCTGTATATGTTCACTTTTCCGATCCAATCCGATGAAAAGTTGGACATATTCGGACTCTGACATATTTTCATATACGCCAGCAAAAGTTTCTGCCATACGGATATGTGTGACAGGGCCTTAAGGAGGAAATCATCGCTTGAAATTGATACACCTCAATACATTGGGGGAAGACTTATCTAATAAGAAGATACACACAAACTTATAAAAGATACATAGAATATAAGAATCATTAGGGAGTTACTATAAACATGTTAGATAAAATGATTTAATATCACAGTAGACATGATCTTATCAACAATATATTGTTGTCAAATAGATAACACCCCCAAAGAGAGCTACAGTTCATAGCGGATGATAGTGGTGGTTTCTACCATCAGTCTACTTCTCTCCTTACCTGCTGCACCTAAGTACTTTTCCACTCACCCCACCATCCAGCCACTCCCACTTCATCAGCTCACCTGGGCTCCAGCTGCATCTTATCTTCAATCAAGCCAGTATTCAAGCCTCTCCTGCTCACCCACTCTTGGCCAGATTGTGCTTCGATTCATGCAAGACTTTCCAGCACTTCGGTCCGGACTGATTTCTTGCTGCCGACCCTGCTCGCCTCTGACCTGCCCGTGACCTACCTTCTGCCTGTCCCCTACTGGTTCATCTGCTTGGACTTTTGTACATACTTGTGCTGATTGTCTGACCTTCACTGTACCTGCCGAGCTCTGAAATCAAACATCATTACCAACTGTTCCTGGTTCCCCGTGTGCTGCATTTGGGTCTGAACATGCTGCGTGACATCTGTACGGGTTCACTTTGCAAGAAAGGTTTGGAAGTCATATTTCACTTTAAAAAACAAAACAAAAACAAATGACCACAGATGCACAAGATGATGGTGAATATTAGTCCTTTTTTAATGATGTAACAGCAGTACATTGTATAGCACTTAAAATATACTGGAAGTCATAAACAAAATGCAACACTAGTGAAAATGATGTACTATAGGTTGACAATGAAATAAAAGCAGTAACTGTCATTTCTGGTTTCTCTTTATTTCCTTTAAAATGTTCACGTATCATCACATTCCCAGTCACTGATATTTGTTACCAAAATCCATTAAAGGAGGGTACATTCCGTATGCTCCATAGGCAGGTGGGGGATCCGAAGGTTGGGGAGCCGAAGGTTGGGGTGCTGCTGGTGGTTGTGGTGGTACTATGCCCCAGGCTGGTGGGTTTGCGCTCCCAAATGGTTCAAATCCGAAGTCAGAAGCAGCAGGTGGCGGTGCCATCACAGCAGGAACCTGAGCGGCCGGCAGGATGACGATGGGGAATTTGATCTTTGGGTCTAAAGCATATTTGATATCGAGGTAGACCTGTTGATATAGTGTTGGATTTTATTTTATCACCAGAATTATGGTTCAGTATTTTACACATTTCTACAGTTATTGTATACATCCTGTGTCCATAACAGACTAATTGGCAAACACCATGAACCACGAGAGAGAGATGGATTCTGGTTCTGTATAGTGCAGCCATAAGAGACACTCTTCTAAATAAGTAAACATGACAATACCTAATATCCCTTTACTTTTGCTGCAACATAATTCAGAGATGAAATGTTTAATACACAAGTAAGCACTGACTTAAGAGTTGTGCTTCCCTTTGTCTTCTTAATGTTTCTGATGGCATTTGGTCAATAATGTATTACAAAGTGTATTATTTATTTTATTGATGAGAGTTAGTTATCCTCACCATTGTCAAACCCTTTTTTGCAGGAGACATGATGTTTTTGTACACAGTCCCATAAGAACAAGATCACACATCTCTGTTGCCATATAGATTCTTACCCTGAGTCTGTACTCTGCTTTGATGATGCTGCAGTTGAGGATGGATGGCTCCACATCAAGGGGGATGGGGAGGACTTGTATGACATCTTTGTTAGCAGAAGGAGAGATGGGCTCTCCCACCTCTTTAAAGAGGTCTTTAGTACACACTTTCCTATTCCCTTCTGCAAAGAAGCTGTGCTTTCTGTAAACGCAATACTTGGGCTTGACCGCGCGAGACGAGTTGTTCTCAATGCAGGCGAGCACCTTTAATCCTTCTCCTGCGAAACAGACCAGAAATGTCAAAACTACCCTTGACATGAGTGTCAATATCACTTTGAGGGCTCTCACCTTGGAAGAAACCTGTCTTTTCAAGATTAACATCCATGGCTACTGTTCCTGAGGCGAAAAATTTCAATTTCTTATCCTTCGACTCGTGCTGCGGTGTCTGAAAGAAGAGCAGATGCAATACATTCAAAGAACAGACGGGGAACAAAAACACTTAACCCATTTTATTCTGGTGTCTCAAAAACCCATGTCCAGTGCAACAAAAGCTGTGCCAATTGAAACAATTCAACAGGTGTGCTAATACAATAACCATTAGATAATATCTCTACCCGCAAAACAAACATTTCAGTACATGGCATAAAAGTGATAATTCACCAGCGACATGGAGTATCTTGTGTGCATTTGGAAGTCTCTGTTTATGGTTTGCTGAATGCATACGCAGTCAAATATATCCACTCCTTGAGGCAGTTGGCACATTGCTCAATACAACTTGAAGGGCTGGATTTAACTTATCCAACGGCCATTGCCGACTCGTGCAGAGTTTCTTCCCTGTTGGAATGACAGGAATGAGGATGTAACTCGACACATACCATTAGCCCAGGGTCACTGTTTATGTCTGCTGTCACAAAGTTGATGTCAGTTGAATCTATGTCGGGAATCCTCATTGATCTGCTCAGCTTGGTTTTCAGCGAGTACACGATTTTACCAACGGAGCCTTTGAAGGTGGAGGGCATATCCCTAATGGTCAGAAAAACGAGAAACTGACTGGACATTTCTTTTTATACAGAAAAATAATCTAAAACCTCTACAGTAGGCTTACACAATAAAACAACCTTTGAACTTCCTAAATGATTTAATGAAATCTATTCTGTCAAAATGAACTGATGAGTGATTTATTAAGATGTTTTCCAGAAGATGATATGCAAGTACCATATTTCGTTCATCCTCGGTGGGTAAAGGTCTTTACAACTCATTAAAGAACCATTATAAGAATGATCACTTACTGGAATGGGATCTGAAAGGTGAATGGGTAAACATGGCATCCTGGGGCAGCAACATTGCTGTCTGAAAAGCAAATATACATTTTAAAGAGCAACATGTCCAAACATGTTTTTTTTAACAACCTTTACAAGTGGGCCTCACTACTGGCTGAGACAGAAATACTTACATGTTTTTCCAATCTGGTTATTCAGCGTTTCGTCATCTCCTGAAGAACAATCAGCACACTGAATTAACGGCAACACTTGTCACTTGATCAATTAAACATTTGGTCTAATAAAAAAACGTCAGAAAATAGAGAAATGTATATCCAAATCCAAAGGTGACATCTAAACCTCAACGAAGTCCAGTTTACGATCACGTTAGACAAATAAAAGCAACAACTGAGAAGCTGGAGATTATTTTTGACATTCCTCTGTGTGAACATAGTAACATTATTTGTCCAGGTAAATTATGCACTAAGCAGAATAGGAGTAAGAATGAATCTGGTCCTGAAATAAACCCAACAAAACAAGCATTTAGTGTACTTTAGTTTTCAATAAACCACAATGATTACCAAAATACAGATAAGGTGTTTTATATTAATGAAATTACAAATCCTGATAATCTTAACTAACATTAAGCAGTATGTGGAAATGATTGGGAACCTAAATTGATATGAGGGCCGGATTACAAATGTGTAAAGCAAGCCATGTGGCCTGTATGGGAACACTCAAGTACGGGAAAGGAGAAGGAAAAAAAAGAACAACTTCTGGTGCACGTTAGGCGACTACGGCAAGAGAGAAACAGGATATTATAGCATCGCTTTCTCACACCAAGTAAGTTGTAGTAACATTGTAACAATTCATCATCCATTCCTTCTGTGCTTGCATCTCATCTCCCACATTGAATTAGATTATTTTCCCGTCTTAACATTTACTGTTAACATGTCCGGATCTATTTCATGTAAAGAAGGCTCTCTATCAGTTAAATATGTGGGAACCGAATCGGACTTGGTGAGAGCCGTTGTTTTTAATTGATGTTCCCAAAATGTTCTAGTCTAGACCACTCCCCTTAATGTGAACAGTCAGAACCAGCCAGAGGTAAAGTGTTCTCTAAAGTGTTTATAGTTATAGTTCTATTTAATTTACGCACTTACCGTTATCTTTGTCCCCAACGAAGTAATGTTTGATGCTGAAGTACTTGTCCTTGGCGTGGTAAACAACAGTAATTTGACCGTGACGCTCGGTCCACTCTACATTTGCTTTCCCCTTGAATTGAATTAATAGAGAGTCTATTTTACAGTCTTTGGCCACTTGCAGCGTGACTTCACCCGAAACAATGTCGCCATTGGTAAAAGTGTTTTGCTCATTAGCGGCGGGGTTATAGTTGACTGTGAGGCTCTTTACGGTGCCCGGCATGATGAGTCGCTTCCCAAGAACATACGAGGCGAAGTTGTAATTTTAGCTGGGACAGAGAAGAAAAAAAGACCACCTCCAACTTCCGCGTGGGGTGTGTCCCAAACCTGAAAAGGAACCAGTGTATTTAAAGTAAAGGTAGGAAGGGACCTCATTTATTTGACTTGGCATCAGTTCATTATCAGTTTGCATAGCACAAAATAAAAATGTAGGCTCCTAAAAGAACAAAACGTCGGTCCCATAAGGTAAGATGAGGTGATCTATAGGGTCTCTGAGCCAACCTTATTAACCACCTAACCCAAAGCACATACAATCATAATCAAATGTTCAATCATATGACGAGTAGTACAAACAACACAGTGTTCAGGTACTCTACTACACACACTGTGCACAAGTATGGGTCAACACAAGATTTCAAGCATATGGACAACACAGGCTGAAAATCAGCAGGTTAGCTGGGTGTATTGTATTTCTTTAAGTAATTTAAGTTTTTACTGTAGGCCTATACAGTAATGAGGTCACAGCACTGTGTGCTTTCTATACCAAGTGCTTTCATTAACCTTTTTTACCACTACTTGTGTTCCCTTCTAGACCAAAACGTCCATGTTCCAGGACAACACATATCCTGAAGCAGTCCTCAACACAACAAACATAGCACTGCCGGCTACTCTGCTATAAAGTATTGAATCTTGCTGGAAGAAAAAAATACCATATTTCAAACAACTCAACAAACCGTAGAATTTATTGGACAGTTATATTAAATTGCGAGGGGTGTGGCTGTAGGTGTATAAACTGCCACTGGGATACTTTGACCTTGTAAAGTCATACGTTGCCTATACTTTTTTATGACTGTTGTTAGAAGATATATTAATAAATTATGAAGGTTTATATAAAAAAAGAATTATGCATTCATGTTCATAGATTTACACAATTGATATTTACAAAGAAAGGTTAAGAAGGTTTGCCGCTGCTTTCTTTAATTAATTGGGGTGGGGGGGGGGGGGGGGGGTGAATAGGGAGTGAAACTTACATGATGAACTATGATGACAATCAGCATGTGACTCATTCAGGTTTTCTTTCCAGGTGAAAGAAAAAATGCACGTCAAATATTCATGATCATTGATAAAGATAGAGTTTGACAACAGCTTAAGAGTAAACATTATTTGTTGTACTTTTGCTCTTTTAGAATGTGCTTTTTTATTGTCATTCACTCTTCACATGTATAAGATCCTGTTTTTCTTTTCTAATGGGATGCAATGGTCATGTAAGTTTTCTGTTGTCAGACTGATAAATAAAATTGACTTGGAAAACTGTATTTTCTCTGTAATTATTGTTTGATTAGAAGAAGCAAGCACAGCCGTATTCTTTATGATATCATTTACAGCATTTCAGTATTCCTCATTAGTTAGTGCCGATCTAACCCCTTCACTTCTTCTTAAAGATTATCCTAAATGTTTTAGAAAAGATAAGTCTTTACGATGTCATCATTCTTGTCATCTGCCTGGATAACAGGGATTAAGCAAAACCAAACAAGGTAGGATAAGCAGGCAGACACTCTCCATCATCCGGCTCCTGAGAAGCGGGCAGGAGGACTATGGGTAACTTGATCGTGGGATCTGAAGCATACTTGACATCCAGATAGACCTGTGGTGGACAAATAAGTCAGCACTTATCATAACAATCGTGAAGCCCTGTTAACAGACCTACAGACATGTTTTGAGAAGAGACATACACACCTTGAGCCTGTACTCTATCTTGATGATGTTGCAGTTTAAGATGGACACACACGTGGTAGGAGGGATGGTGATGATCCTGGTGACTGTTTGACCTGCCAAACGTGGGATAGCTTCACCCACCTCTTTCAGGATGTCTTTGGTTTGAAGCTTCCTCTTGTGCTTGGCAAAGAAACTGTGCTTCTCATACAAACAGTACTTGGGCTTGATTTCACGAGATGACGTGTTCTGAATGGAGGCCACAACCTTTATGCCTTCCCCTTCAAAACAGAGCAGCACTTAATACACAATGGTTCCAATCGCAAAACATGCTCTCTTAAATATGATTATCCCTCGCATCGAGCGATAGACAGCAATCATTTCATAAAGTCTGCTGTTCACTCCTGCATTAGTTGTAGACACATGACAAATTGAATTTTTTAATTGCATGCTGTGTCAGAATGCAATGTGCTTGAAGTGTCTCGCATATCAGTATACAAGTCCTGTTCTTATTATGCTACTGCATCTGTCTGTGGAACTAAATACCCAATAAGAAGCCTGAATTTTAGAGATATTTAAAATGATACAATTATTTATTATTAATTAATAATCACCTTAAAGGTAGTCTATGTAAGATCTGCAAACTGACTCAGTAATGTCTGTTATACAACATTATCTATCTTAACTTTTCTAATATTAGCCACCATAAGTCAAGGTGTTGCAGCAAAACCCTTGAGCGTACTAAATGGAGCAAAGGTGATTTTAATGCTTTTGAATTTAACCGAAGATAAATATATTTTATTGAAATGAATATAGCTTTACATTTAAAGCCTGCCAATTATTATGTTTTGAAGGAGCAACCTCCAACCTAGAACACACTTTAGGATGATCTCTCTGCCATTACTATTACTACATGACTCATTTGTTGTCGTCTTATCTTTAGGACCATAAACACGCTCCGTGAGCAAGGATACTTTGACACTAGGTTTCAACTGCAAAGCATTTTAACTTAGACTACAACCCACTGTTATAATCTGTGGAGTGAATGTATAATTCAATCCTTTTTAAAACTCACACGGTACAGAATTACCTTGGCGGAAGCCTGTTCGTGGAATATTTACATCCATGCCGACTGACCCCGATGACAAGAGCTTCATTTTTTTATTAACGATACCGTTCTGTGGAGTCTGACAGGAAAATGACAAATTAATCAGAGATACTGTTGTTTCTCATTACTGCAGCAGTGTCAAAGTCAAACTGCAAACACATTAGAAGTGTGTGTGTGTGTGTGTGTGTGTGTGTGTGTGTGTGTGTGTGTGTGTGTGTGTGTGTGTGTGTGTGTGTGTGTGTGTGTTTGTGTGTGTGTGTATGTGGGTGGGGGTACCATCAGATCTCTGTTAAGGTTTCCTTTGTGGATCAGAGTAAACTTTGCCTTAGCTTTGGTGTCTACTCTCATCGACCTGCTCAGATTTGCCTCCAGTGTGTACTCGATCTTTCCAAATAAGCCTTTGAACGAGGATGGTAGGTCTCTGCAAGACATGACAACAAACACAATGTACAAAACAGACTGGATAAGTGACAGTAAAACCTTTTCAGTAACACTATACTAACACTGTCTAAGGTTGATACTCACAACGCATTAAGAGGAACTACATTATCTACCATGACAAGTGGAGATTAAAGATTGTTTCTATTTTTGATAAAATATATTTTTAAAGAACAATCCTACATGTGTTCATGTTTAAAGACATTGGTTAAAATGTTTTTAATAGTTGTTGATTAGACAAATGTTTTAGAGAAAACTCACTGTGCAGGGATCTGGAAGGTGAAAGGGTAAACATGGCAGCCCTGGCCAACATCATGACCTGAAAGGCAATAAAGTTTATTAAAAGGATTATAGCAAGTTTATTATTCAGAACCTAAATTAATCCATGTTTAGCCCTACTCTTGTCAGCATGGTTACCCACTTTAAATGGTAAAAGGTCTCTAAAGGATTTGGCAGGAATCCTTTGTAACTTTATGAAAATTAAGATTATAGTGGCTGGATTCACTCTTATCACTCTGGATTCAAATGTTTAACCCGTTAATCCTGATATAGCTACTTTTCTCAAACAGAAGGCATTATGTTGTAATTTGGACTAATAATACAAAGATCACATTTTATTTTGTCATTTGTAGTGACCAGTTAGTTCCTTGATTCATTTCACTGCATAGAGTAGATACATTAATCACAGAAACAACTAACTAGTTGTTAGTTAATAGTTAGATAATAGTGAATTTATAGTTAGTTAATAGTTAGTTACATTTAGTTTCACATGTGAAATCACAACGTGACGGGAGATGTGAAAGATTGCATTTCACCTGTGCTTTTTCATCATGGTATTAATCACTCAGAAGAAGAATCAGGTGAGGAAAAGTGGGAGAAAATGTAAGAACAAACTGTTTGTTATAATCTTTTAATATCAATATTAATGGCTCAAAAACACATGAATCATCTCAATACACGAGTTGTTATATTCATAATGTAAGATCAATCACGATCTTAATTTGTCTTAATCCTGCAGTTTGTTTAAATGCAGATGGAAGAAAAGAAAATGAAAGACACAGAAAGAAGAGCTGCAACAGTACTGCTAGGTGATATACAAAACAAAAGACACATTAATCAAATATACAATGAATGAAATAAATCAGACATTTTGTAATTGAAGTAGCTCACTCACCGTGGCCCTCTTGAATGATATGTTGCTTGATACTGAAGTACTTCTCTTTGTTATGGTACGTTACGACTGTCTTTCCGTACATTTCAGTCCATTTCACTTCTGCTTTTCCCTTCAGCTTTACTCCGAGTGAATCTATTTTGCAGTTCTTTGACAGTTCCAGTGTAATTTGTCCTGTAATCCAGTCACCACTGGTGAAAATATCACTTTCATTTATGGGATTATATCCCACTGAAAAGCTCTTAACACTAGTCGACATGTTATACTGTGTATACCAAGCAAAGCTGTGAGCACAAAGCAAGGTGAGACAGTGAGATTGTATATGTCGTGATGCGTGTCTCATGGATACTTATACAGTCTCTGCTTTGGATAATAATTAAACCGCGATGCTTCAATAAATCTATTTTACTAGTTAGAACTGGATTGGTAGACCCTGAGCAAAGAATTATTGGCTCTCACAATATGTTAATATTTTTCTTGCATAAATCAATGCAGTGGTTAAACAACACCATTTAATGAATGAGCGTATTCTTACTGTGTGTGCAGCATATACTACTACAGACTGCTGCTGGCTCTCCTTCTGCAGGCGTGTCTAACACCTGTCATCCACATTGTCAGGGATCATGTGAGCTAAACACGGTGCTGGAAATTACGAGTATATGGAATCAAGGCAAAGTGCATCAGTACACCTCATGTGGTGTTAGAGACATTTTTGCTTTCATATAATTATTATAATTTGATTAATTGTCTGAAGTGTGTGAGATTATATTTACCTAGCATAATGTTAGCTAAAGTCTATGTTTTTACAGAAATGTTTGCAAGAATTCTAAATTATCTTTAAAATGCTAAGTAAGTACATGACATTTTTAATATATATATATATATATATATATATATATATATATATATATATATATATATATATATATATATATATATATATATATATATATATATATATATATATATAGTTTTTAAAAAAAAGGTAATAAAGAATGAATCAATAATCAAATGAACAATGAAATGAAATCAAACAAATGTTATTGCCATATTGTGTCAGTGCTCCGTGCACTCAAACATGATTCACTTTTATTATATTAAAGTTGATTATATTACCTATTATAGTACAAAAAATCATTTCATGTGGAAGTCTACAAAGCCATAGCCTGGTGATATCAGACTGTCCTGAAAAACAACCGTGGGCTGTTGTAAAGGTTCTGTCACTAGTCTCCTCATTCACCTGATACTCATGTCATTACTTGAGCACCTTTGACAGTCATATCCTTGGTACCTGCTATTTGCTGGGGCTGAAGCTGTAAAAAAGGTTCAAAGATTCAAAGGCTTTATTGTCATATGCACAACAGCTAAAGCGCAGTTGACAGCAATACAAATCTTAAGTCACAGGCTCCATAAACAATGCAACATACAGTATACTGAAAGACATAAAAAAGAAATAAAATAGTGTTGGACACATAATGGCAAACATCTGTTTAAAAGCAGAGAGCAAGCAAAGTGAGCAAAGTAGCTGCTCACGCTGTAACCTGGCAGTTTGCTACCCCCTACTGGAAACCAGATGCACTGCTGCACCATATTTGCAACCCAGACGCACCTTGCAAAGGAGCAGAATCGATACATTTTAAAAGTCTGAACAATTGGACCAAAATAAACAATAAAAATTGCTGAAAGACAATGTGTACACACAGCCAACACCTGAGGGATCAGCTGGTGACATCACACAGAAAGCAGCATAAGAGAAAGCGGAAAATTCATCTGAAATTATGTTATTTCAAACGGACATAAACCAGCCTTTGAGGCACACAGATGACAATAGTCAAAACACCTTTGGCTCTGATGGACTGATTAGAGGTGCATGTGGATCAGGAGGTAGGAATGTCGGTGGTTCGATCCCCAGTGGTCAAACAAGTTGGAAGTATTCTTTGGCAAGATACCGAACCCGAAATTACTCCCGGTGGCATAACCTGTGCATGTGAATGTTAATCTCTCCTGAGGAGCTAGTGGTACTTAGTTTGGCCACCAGTGTATGAGTGAATGCTGTGTCGTAAAAAAAACGCTTTGAGTGGTTGCAAAGACAAGAAAAGCGCAAAATAAATACAGTCCATTTAACATTTATACATGGCATGAATATGATTGTGAGACAGGGAGGGTCTACATGCATTCACTTATTGACACCCAGTTAATTATATAAAAAAACTAACAAAAAGGCACTGAGGTCCAAGACCCAACGTCAGTATGCTCACTAACTATGGCTGTCAAGGTGTCAACTTACTTTGGATAAGAGCTATATTCCAATACTGTAAATAAGTTTATTATATTAAAAACATATTAAAAAATGGACCAATAGTAAAGGAGCAGCCTGAGATTATTTTAACCCACATTTGCCAGCCACCTGAAGTTAGTGAATATTAACATACTGGCTCTCTTCATAGTTCAATAACAAAGAGGAGACGGCTTTCCTCCAGGACATTAAGCTGATGCTGTTTGCAATGATGCATAATTAGACTTAAAAGAGTGAATTTGGTTTTCCAGCTACTTGCAGTGTTTTCTCTGCTAAAGTGGGCAAAAGGTAATCTTGTGCACGGTATCAGTTCAGCCGAGCGTCATCATTTAAAAAAGGCACATTTACCCTTACTACGTCCAAACATAAGATTTAGATTACAGAGTAAAATACTTCTTAAAAAGCAGTATGTATATGATAACAGTTAAACACATGATGAAAGTGAGATGAAAAAATAAAAAACATACTGTATACTTACAATAATATATTCCAAATCCAAATGATATTTTTTAGGTCTATCTGAGACACACACGGTAACATATTTACCATTTAGACAACAAGAGGAGAATTATATCTGATGTTAACAGTGGAAATACATGTCGATAAAACTGCTTTTCTTACTCGCTTTGGCTCAATTTTAACAACAATATAATATTCCAACTGTTATACATCTTTTCCCCCATGCTTCAAACTACTAATAGACTTCCTGCAGACGTTAACAATAATCCGTAGTGCAGTACATAGATATAACACACACACTCTGAACACTGAATGAAGGCAGTATGATGCTCCAAGGCAGTTTTCTAAATGTTTAACAGAATGACAATATTTCAGTTACAGTACTGACATTGACATTATTGAGGGTATTATAACATCTCCCAGTAACAAGTCAGACTTAGAAATGACATCATTCCACCATTATGTGATATGAAATACTCATAAACTCACAAATAAGGTGGTGGGTACGCGTCAACAGTGGTGTCACACATGATGATGGGAAACAGTACTGTGAGGTTGGCGGAAGCTCTTGTGCTGAGGCTCACCTATGGGAGACACAAGAAAACAACATAAACAGATATAGAAACTATAACTAACATCAGGTTCAAATGTGTTTAAAGTAGCAAATGAAAGAACGATTTATTCCAGCATCTTATGACTCCGCTCTCATCAGACCACCAGTCTGTCATTGGTACCAACCTCAATGATGTAATCGACGTCGATGATGCTGCAGTTAGAGACGGTGAGTGTTGTAGACGGGGGAATAGTGAGCAGGATCGAAGTGTGCACGTCATGGGTGTGAGCACAGACGGGCTGTCCAGTCACGGACACCACGTTTTTGAAAAGCATCCTCCTGCTGGCCTTGCTGAGGGTGTAGTAAACCTGCTTCTGTTGTAGTGTCACCTTTGGAGTAACTGTCCAAGACGACGCATTGCTAAACTCACAAATGATTTTCACAGTTTCCCCTGGAGGAAGAACATACACAGTGTTTGGATGCGTTTATCTTCAGCACATTTTTCAACCATCACCATTATGATTATTTCATTATACGGATGGATTGATGGATGGATGGAAACACTACCAGGGATGAAGGCTTTCTTCTCTAAACTGACGGTCATCGTGATAGGATCGGAGGCACACCAAAGGCAGCACAGTGTCATGTTGTTGGAGCCTGAGAGCGGAGCCTGCAGAGAAATAACATAGTGAATGAAGTGCAGTAGAATCCATAAGCAATGGACATATTAATAATACTAATAATGACTTTATTAAGGGCACAGAGATAAGGTCCATAGCAATAAATGCACGTTATGAATCTTTCAATTAACATTGGATTTATCAAATAGCTATTAAAGTACGAGAGAAAACCTGAGCAATGCAGGTAAGCATAATTGTACCCACTGTACTAACAGGAAATGATACAATAAGTGTCAATCAAGCTGCAACTTTAGAAAGCCAATGAGAAGAAAACTTCACACCAAACAAAGGGAGTGGGAGTGGTATTAGCACTTTTACTTCACCACTGGTTTTATTATTATCAGTTTAATGCTAAAAACAACTGTACATGCTACACAGAGTGGGGAAAGAACATGGGGGTTAATAAGGATACGGCCCCCCCTGGCATGGTCATGGATTACTTACATGCAGCTCAGGCTGGTCGGTATTTATGCGGTTTACAAAGTTCAACTCTGTCACAAAATCCTTGGCCATATGCCAGGCTCTGTGGACGCCCACTGTCAAGGAGTACGTTATGTGTCCATGAACCCCATGGAAGGTGGACGGGAAGTTTCTGCATTGATGTAAAATAATAATCATTAAAAAGCAAAAAGTAAACAATGAGCTATTGCTGCAACATGAACAATGTAAAATGAAAATTGATTGAACAATCTCAGATATTAAAGCGAACCAGTTTAAAGTATCTAAAGACCATGCGTCACATGGTAGACAACACTATTGATGGGTTTAGTTATAGTCTTGCTTCTAAATAAAGAATAAAGTTTGTGATGATGCGTGCGCATCAACATATCTTTATCATGTGACCCCCCAAGAGTCTCAGTAACAACAAAACCAAGTAACAACATCATGTGTTCATACACACCCATGTGGGAACTGACACGTGAATGGGTAGACATGCGTGCCAGGCTGGAATGTTGCTGCCTCACCAGTAACTGCAAGAGGAAGATACATTGAGTGACTTTACTGAACAATGGCTAATTGTTTGCAATGTTGCCATGCATCCAAAAAAAGCCTCAGTGAGCGCATACTCCTGTTTTCTTGCACGATGACGCTTTTGAAGTTGACGAATTCCAGTTTTGCAGAGTAGACTTTCTTATGACGATTCTTTCCTCCTCCGGTGGACCAGCGGACGTTCGCCTTTCCTGTCAGTGCCATCGTTATTGACGTGATCTTCGTCTTCTTTGTGAGGTCGAAGGTAATGTGTCCTGCTATCAGATCCCCACTGGAGAAAGTACTCCTTGCAACGTTGAAGTTGATTTTGAAGTTCTTTACCGTTGACTGCAACATCGTTAAAACCGGAGTTTAAAAAAATCTTCTGAAGATAAAATTCTAGTTTTACAAAAGCAAAGGTTTCCCAGCAGTAAGACGATACATTTGATTAATGCAAAGAGTTTTTAAATGACCAATTTAAGTGTTAAATTGCGAAAACACAGCCCCAGACAGTTGCGCCCACATAACAATTAGACTGCGCAGGCGCAGAACATGCCGGAAAAAGGACCAGCCCTCATTTCGGGCGGAGCCAGGACCCGTATCAAGTATCTGCAGGAGGACTGATACAGTGAAAGAAGCCTAGGGCAGAACCAAAGATGCTCTACAACTTTCTGATTGAACTGTGTAATATTATGAAGCCAGTGTTATAAAGAAATATAGTACATTTACTCAAGTACAATTGTAAAGTAGGTTACTTCTACTTTACTTGAGTATTTCCCTTTTCTGCTACTTGGTATATGCACCACAATTCAGATTCACAATTTTTACTCCACTACATTTATTTTTGATAACTTTAGTTAATAGTTACTTTGCATTCAAAGTAATATTATGTCGATATAATCAACAAATAAAATATGATGTATAGGTAATTTAAGATAAGACAATAAGCAGTAGTCTACTTCTTCCACTACTTTCTACATGTTTCTGCACATTTGGCTATCATCTATTCAAAATACAAAAATAAAAATAACAATTAAAGTTGTCTACACACTTCAGCAATTCACTATTCTCTTTAATATTAGATGCACATTTAATATTTAAACGTTAAGTAATTTAATATATTGTATATTATAATTAATCATTTGTGTGAATTATACACATTAATGCATCGATAGTTAGAATCCAATCATAATATACGTTATTCTGATATGGATCATTCTGCATAATGAGTACTTTTACTTTTGATACATTTTGTTTTTGATACTATAGAACTTTTACTGTATTTTGAATGCTTGACATGTGTTATTGTATCTTGCATTAATTTGGTTTTTATCGGTCATGTTCTTGCAAAACTAATCTAAGAAGAGGCTTCACAAAACAATAAGAAAAATCCCTGCTTCAGAAATAATTACATGCAAAAATGTGATTTCCTTTGAATATAAAATGTATAATCCGTTCTAACAAAGCTGTTCAGCTTCTAGTAAACAGGACCAGGTTGGATGTGATTTGCAGATTTTTTTAAATGTTATATATAGACATTTGCTGTTTTGCAGGGTCATCCGTTGAGTCAAACATTGATGGCAAGAAATTCGTTAATCATAAAAAAAATCCTTCATGTTCTCAGCCGGTTAATGTGCTTCTAAATGTCTAAATAATTTAATATCAACACGAACATATTTGTCTTTGAAAACTGTGTAGTAGATTTGAAATATCACAAACCATATGGTGTTCTGAATGTTTTTACCCAATAAATATGTCTAAATCATGATCTAGTGATGGTCATGAGAGGATAGATTGTAGAACATTTGTAAAACATACTGTAACCATACAAGTTGTTCAAAGACTTTGAAAGCTCATTTTCTTATTTCAAAGTGATGTATTTTTACCCAAACGGATAGTATGGGTCGAAATGATCGTGATGAAAATGTAGATCTTGGCAATGAAAGTCCAGATGCTGGTGAAAACACCAAATTCATCAAAGCACCTCGTGCTGGAGGCTGACTGAAACCACTTCAAGAATTTTCTCTGAAGACATTACTTCCATAAAAGGATTCTGTGTATCCAGTGTTGCCGAAGAGATTTCATCCAAAATGTGTTCTACTGTGCCCAGCAAGGGGTCACGACAAAGGACTTTTATTTGCAAAACACATTTTGTTACCCCTTAACTTACCTCTGGATGTATCGACACTTGATGCTTTTGGATTTATTTTGTCCAGGTTTGTGCCACCACCCCAATACAATGGAGGTGAATACAGCTATTGGCATGCCTTGGTATTGCAAGGGATTAAATGAGAAAATGTGTTTGTTTTTTTAATCATTTGTGAATTGATCCTATAATTGTTCAACCACTAGATGGCACTAAATACCTTATTCTGGTGCTCACTATGCATCATACAGTATACACCATGATTGTACAGAACTTACTGACAACATAACTTGTCATTACAAACCCAAATGTCATGTTTATTCAAGATGCAGATCATTTACTTTAGAACAACTCCTAGAATAAGCTTCACAGAGGCATTTTGAACATAATGTTTTGTAATGCTTTAATAACGAGTGGTTTAACTGCCCTTTGATAGGTTTATGATACACAATACAGCCATAAAATGCTGATAACGAGCCATTAAAACTGACAACACAAGGTATTTAAAAACTCCTGGCACAAGGCAACTTGACCATCTGCTTTTTCATACCTGCTATCTCGCTCTATTTGAGAGTGGAATAGACCTGCAAGCAGTTTCCCCCAAAGTCTGAGATTTTCTTCGGAGTGTAGTGAGGCACGACACGCTGTACAATGACTTGGCAGAGATTATGGTTGGGCTGTTGCAGATAGATGTATGGAAGCCGTGAAATGCTGACTACTGTTTACTAGACTCGCCCTTTGGCGGTGCGCCTCTATGTTGAAACATATTTAACTCACAGACAGAGGATGGGATTTTGTAAACATTAAACCACAGAGACAATTGCTTACAATATATTAAAAGCACTGTCAGTAGTAGTAAAAAAATGTTTTTGCAGGAATTCAGGAGTTTTTTTAGGAGCTGTTTCCATTCCGCCAAGTTTATAAAACCTCAATGCCTTGTTTTTGCTTAATTTTCTATTTGCTGAAGTGTTTATATGCGGCACTTTATCAAGTTAAATGTTTGACACGACAGCTTGTGATATTTAGATCAGAATCTGGACGTAAAGCTTTTAACTGTATTTTGAAACGGGAACACCTCAGAAGCAGAGGTCGCTTCAATCAACAAACTTTAATCATCATCATCTGTTATTCAATCGGACTGTCCATTACCCACTCAAAGACTTTCAGGCCTATAAACAGTGGAAAGAATGTATTGTTGCGACGGTACAGGGAGAACAAGTTAGTGGCGTTCACATTAAATCATCAACATCCCAGCTGTTTTGCTTTGATGTTGTTAAGGATTTCTCGTAACACTCCTGGAAAGTGCATCTCATTGACAAACTGTCACATCACCTCTCTTGCTTTTATTCCCTTTCATTCATCAAAAAAGGCCAATTGGATGAATACATTGTGTGATAATAATCCTGTGGCCTTAATGCCTCCATCGCTGATTTTCTGTCAAATAAACAGATCAACGGCTCCTGAGAGGTAACGTATGCGGTTGTGTGAATGGCGGCTGGTTGTTGTAAATATAGAAGATAGTAGTATATGAGTGTTTGGCACTTTCTTCTATCAAGTAAAAGAGTCCTTGCAACATGATCTTTTGATACGGATCTACTTTTGGACATTAATGTATGTGTGTCTTTTGCTGAGTGCACACACACACACACACACACACACACACACACACATACACACACACACACACCCACACACGGCCATTTATAATAGGCTTTGGCTTTAGCTGTCTCTGATAAGGGCACCTATCAGGTTTAGTTGAGCTCACGGTGACTTGACTTTGCCTGCCAACTCGGTAAACCAACCACACACAGTATGACAGCTGCACACACACACACACACACACACACACACTTTTATCTCTTCCATCCATCTCTTTATCTCATAGATATCACATCTCGTTGTTAATTGGATCATCCACCCCACAGTGGTATTTTGATCTAGTCGTGTCCTGTACTGGTGGAGTAACATCTACATGACAACTTCATTTTTTGTTTGTCTTGGTTAATTTGTTTCTAATGTTTTTGGATTTTATCCCAAATATACCCAAACGAATTTGGAAACATAATATCTCCTGTGACTTTCTGAATCTCTTTAAAAGCCCTCATCAACTCCCATAATGAGGCAGCTGGTGTGTGCAACATGTTTCCCTCATCATCAATTCTTCATATGAGCGCAAACAGAGTCATTTAATTTCCTGTAATTCTTTCACCCCTTAATCACTCCTCAATATTTGCGTGACAATTTTAGTTTTCACTTTGTCACCCAGTTATAATCCTATTGTTTGTTGTACAGTAACAGAGTGGAGGTTTCAGCTTGTCAGATCTAAATCCAAAGTGAAGTAAAAGAACCCAGAGGATAAGCCGCGTTATTGATCTGTAGTTTCTACACACCGCTTCTCTCCTCTAGTTAATCCACAGGGTCAGCTCTAATGACATTGAGGAGCTCCTCTGGCAGTCGGCACTGCTGCCATTTGCAATTTAGATAGGGGGAAAGGAGAAGAGGAGGTGTATGGGGGTGAAAACGAGGGAGACAGGAGAGACACAGGAGCGCTGAAAAAAGTGACAGGGAAAGGGGGTTAAAGAGATGATGGGTAAAAGGAAAAGACAGGGAAGAGAGACAGTGAGAGGATGGGTGCACTGCAGGAAAATGGTTTTGTGAATGGAAAGATAGAAATTAAAGTAGGTGGATTTGAATGACCCTTAGAGAGGGACTGTGCTGATTGGGTTATGCCATGTTTCACACAATAGATACATTAGGCAACCTTTGCTTAATACATAAAGAAATAGTTTGACATTTTCAGAATTGCGCTTTGGCGAAACTGCATGTGTTTTGGAAGCACTGAGCACACGACCTGGATTATACTGCGCGAGTTGTGTGAGGGTTTGTAAACGGAAGTTTTGTTATAGTTTTGCTGTTCTTAAACTTGGTCCCCATTTGCTTGAATTCATCAAAGATTTACTCCATTTATAGATTCTCCGTTCATCATGGAGGCATGCGAGAAAAACAAAGATTTCTTCAAGAATTCAAGGTAACAGGGTTTAAGTAATTGATAAACAAAAGGTCCTTGCGAGTAAAGTATTTATTTAAGCTCGTATAATAGATAACACATCATATTATTCTAAATAGTTTTATGGGGGGTTTTGTGCCGTATGGCCTACTATTTCTTTTTCTTGGCTGGGAGCAGTGACTTCCTGGAGTCTTAGCTGGTTGCCTAGCAACCTCATGGCGACAACAAGACAGGATATAGTCTCGCACAGAATATTTCATTAAACAATCGAGAAATAATGTTCTCATTAGTGAGCTTGAGAGGCGTTGGAGATTTTACCTTCCGACAGTCTTCATGCTAAACTAATCCAGCTGACTGCTGGTGGTAGCTTCATGTTTACTGTAGCCTACAGAGAGTGGTATTCATTTTCTCATCCAACCCTAAACAAGAAAACTAAAAGGCTAAAGTGCATTTCCCAACATAAAGACTGTTCCTTTAACCAGTGATGTGCAGTAACCTGAATGTCTCACTGGTGGAAATCTGTACAATAAAGTTATTTGAGTCTTCCGATGAGGAGTTTGTTAAGAGGAAAGGGTTAACTATGTCACATTTGTGCAGTTATGTACTTTTATTTATTTATTTAAAAGAATTCCTGCCAAACAGGAAGCCGCAGAGGGAACAGTTTGCTACCCTAATCTTGTGCAGATCCTCTGATAGCTTTCTTCTTCACAAACAATGCCAGTCATGGCTGAGGAGGCTCTGGAGGGGCGTTGAAAGAACCGACAACCAGCTCGAGCCAAGATCTTTGTCACCCTCTGACTGATCAATGCTCAGACATGTTCATGTAGTACCAGGAAAATATTTTAGTCACTTCAAAAAGTATGCTGCATGTAAAATTGTTTTCTCTTTCCAAAAGCACAGCAGCACAGGCTGTCCCGCATCTTCTAAGAACTCTAATTGTCCTCTTTCTGCGTGTATCATCTGTTGCGTGTGAGCGTGAGAGAGAGAGAGAGTCTCTATTTCTGTCCATGTCTGTCTGTATGTTAATTCAGTAACAGTCTGTCCATCCAATAACTGTTATATACGAGTCAAACAATAGGATAAGACCTGTTTGGGGTTTCCTGAAAAGTTTACCACATGATGAAGTCAGAGTGAAAGAATCCTTTTTCAAAAGAGCATCACAGTTCGCTCAGCCTGCGGTCAGACTGTAAAAGCTAATACTGCCACCATGATGTCATTACCACAGGGCCAATACTACAGCTAATGAGTGAGGAACAGCATGGAGTCTCGTAACGCAGCCTACATGTAAAAACCCGTCTCTGTGGGTCAGTCAGACTGTCTCTCTCCCTGTGGTTAACACACAAACACCCCGACACACTAACCGCTAACACAAAAATGGAACTGCCAACCCATGTTATATTCATGTCTAAGTTCATGTCTAACGTAGTTCTCTATCTAAGAGTCTACGAGTTACCTCAGTAAAAACAAAAGAGGTGCTTTGTTCCATCGTCGGGCTAAATCCTCCCTCAGCAATTACCGTTCACCTTCCAAAGACCTCGGCGAGGAACAGAGCAACCCTCTCTCTTTTAAAGCAGGCAGTGAAGCATGAAGACACAGGCGCTCTGAAGGTAAAGCCCGATCACTCTTCTTTTTCAGCTGGCTATACTGTAAGCTTTGAACACAATGTTTCTGCACCTCTGTTGGTGTCTGCAGTGGGCGTTTTGTTCATGTAGTGTCGAGCGTATGTTGATGGCGGGTCAGGATATTTGTGAAAGATAATTAATAGTATTATGTATTTGACCCTAAGTGGTGGGCAATGATGGTAATGAATGGTGTGGAGAGAGAGAGAGAGAGAGAGAGAGAGAGAGAGAGAGAGAGAGAGAGAGAGAGAGAGAGAGATAATTGGAGGGTTTTTAATGTTTTGTAACTGTTACTTTCAATAATACTCCCCCCCCACTTCATTTTATTATCACCCACTTCAGCCCACTTTAGCTAAAATGTAAGATTATATCTCTGAGACCTAATAATTCACCCTTGTTTGGCCTTTCAGATAAATGCCATGTTAGCTCTTAGAAAATGTATGAAATAAAAAAATATATTTTGCTTTTAACTTTTGTTGATCTCACAGAAGGAGAAGACCTAATTATGTTTTGAGTCTTTATTTTTTGCTTTAACATGAGTGGTTACATTAATCTGCTTGTATTTCAGATGCTCACATAAAATAAGACTAAAACTAATGTCACCATGCTAACATGCTAAAAGCTGCTAACATGTGGATGTTTAGCAGGTAATATTGATAAATAGTTTCACTTATTAGCAATAAATACAAAATACAACTGAGGCTGAGGCGGAAATCTTGTCATTAGTTTTGTAAGTATTTGGCCATAAACAAAAGTATTAAACAAATATACATTTCCACATGCTGGTGGGGCTAGATGAAAAGTAATGTGATCCCCAAGTGATTACAATTCATCCTGAGGGGAGCATGAATGTGTATGTGAAATGTCGTGGCAATACATCCAACATTTCACTAAAACCCACAAAGGTCAACCTCACAGTGGCTCTAAAGGTAAAGTCATTGAGATAAACTGTCACTAAAAAACCTGAAGGTGGCCGCGGAGAAAAACACAAGTTATTCAGATTTATCTTCTATGGACCATGAATGTCTTTACATTGAACCTTTAGTGGTCATTTAATAGTTGTTGAGATATTTCAGTCTGGAGTCAGATATGGTGGACCGACTGACCAACCAATAGATTGACATCCCTCCATAGACATGACACATGCGTGGCTAAAAATACATTCTTTTCCTCAGACATTATCATTTCTCTCAGCCCATTTCAGCTTACATATGGATCAATTATTCACCCATGACAGTCAATGTGAACTATTAAAAAATATATAAAATAAAGATTTGATTTTTTTCACAAACATGACAAAAAGGCAAAAGGTCCCTGACTGCACTGAATGTACGCATTCCCATATATATGTATATATATATATATACATATATATATATATATATATATATATATATATATATATATATATGTATATATAAATATTGGAATATACATATATATGTATATATATATATATATACATATATATATATATGTATATATAAATATTGGAATATACATATATATGTGTATATATATATATATATATATATATATGTATATAAATAAATATGAAAATACAGGTGCAAAAAGCATGCACACCGTGTACTAAGCTCACACCTTAAGTCACTACTTGAAGCATTGCTACTGCAGAATTAGAGAGCTGTCTGTTAAAGCTGGGTCAAATATTTGCCTTGAGCTGTCTGGCTTTTTTGAAACAAATCTTCCAGTCTATGACAGAGATCCTTGAATTCAAATCCAGTTTATCGCCCCTCTAAACTCCACTTTATGACTCAGTGAAGAAAGAGACGCCATCACTCAAACCACTGTTGTCCTGACTCGGACTCAACTTGTTCTCATTTCCTGTTTAAGGGGAATACAGCGTGATCGCATTATTAGGCTCTAAAACACCATAAAAGATGGGTTGTAATAAAAAAATTAAAATGCGCATTTTCCAGGAAACTTGTATATTTTGTGCACATGATGTATCTTTGGGACCGTTCTACCCTTCTGTTTCTCACCACACAGCCACTGTCGCTGAAGTTGTTTACATCAGGGCCAATGGGAGGCTTCCAGACGCAAAGGGTCTGACAGTCTATCAGTGGAAGAGGGTAGTTAATATGGGCACACAACCTTTGTCCTGACCTTGATGCAGGACCATCCATCATCTAGGCTTAGAGAAGGGATGAGTTTGAGAGGTGTATCCAGATGGAGGACGCTTTCACCCGGGTTAGAGCCGCTACGTGCTAGCCAGTATACAGCCTCTGTCCTGACTTGCCTGAGAGGCAAGAATTAGGAAGAATGAGTGCAAGACAAAGCACAACACTGCTGCTATTGTTATTATAGAAAAACAACAAATATGTAAAGTAAAGTAAAACATTTCTTTACAGTTTTATGCTGTTTATTGTAATTTGTTTCATCAAACCTCTCAGAGACGTTGATACATAATCAGCATAAATGTATCAGGCCAAAAATATCAATGCACGCGAAGCTATGAATGTTACTGTCGCAGTTTCATGTTAAAGCCCCAATGTGTAGAATTTGAAGATTTGTGACTTTAGTTTAGTGCCTACAAGTGGCAATATAGAAAAAGACACTGTGGCAGACAGCAATAAACACCGATGCATTGGTGCTTGGCAGGCAGTGTACAGTGGGCTTTCAGAGCTTTTTCATTGAAATAGCTGCCTGCTGTTACAGGAAACAACACTGAGGAGAGCGATTAGACTGAACCAAAACAGTAAAGTTGCGGGTTGAAAAAACAAACAAACAATGAGCTGGAAAAGCCTCCTAGAGCTGAGGGGTACTGCAGAGTTGGTGATAATTCTCTGTGGGTTCATCACGATGAGCAAGTCATTTGTTCCATTGTTAATATATAAAGATATTGATTATAGCAGCTTTAAACTATTTATCACACAATATTTACTCTAAAATACTAAGATGTTAGGAAAATAGATAATATCTACTCAACAATAAAAGAACAAATAAATAAAATAAATAAATAAGAACATTTAATTAAAGCATCTCCAGTAATGCTGGAACTGACCCTTTACGTATAGATGCGTGCAATAATAGTTGCGATTGAAAGTACAACATGTTTTATTACTTTATTTTTATCCTTAGACTCATACAATAAAAAACACTTCACGTACAAATTTTGCCTCTTTTTTTGGTGTGTGTGTGTGTGTATATATATATATATATATATATACATATATATATATATATATATACCACCTGAAGAATGCCCACAGTACTGTCTGTTCTTTCACTTCAGCATGTTGTACTCTTTGGAGAAGTCTGGCTCAGGGTCATCTCAGTATTGCAGATCAGAAAGTGTGCTTTTGGCTGGCGGCATAAGAAGTGTTGGTTCTTTTACCCACTTGCACACACACACACACACACACATGCAAACACACACGCACGCACACACACATCCAATCCCCACTATCCCATTTTGTTTTTTTTGGTAGCACTCATCTGCAGCCTTATTACCCAGAGTCCTCTGCAGCAGCCCAACCGGCGCTCCGCTGCTGGAGTGTTCTGTTAGTCACATCAGCATCCAGCGCACGCTCAAACCAGCTCAGATCATCAGGAATTTCACCGATGGAAAACCTGCCCAGAATTCAGAAAAAGGCTGTGCATACATTTAATTGTGATGGAGTTTTCCACCCCGGCTCGACTGCTCTTTTTCTCTGTTTAGTCCCAGGATAAAATGCTGTTTCATCTCACCAGTGTAATTAACCGCAGAAATGAAATCCACAATATATAAGAAAAGTCTATTTTGCATGTCTTAATCAGAATCGTTGGGTTTTTGCCCCCTTAGGTATATTCCAATCATCATGACAAATGTAACTATTTAGTGATGATTACAATGGCTATAGGGGTTTATATATTTGCATCTGCATCAGGACCATTAACACCATATCTCATTTTATTTTTGAGTGGAATAACTGCATAACTCAGTCATCAAAATAAAGTGATATCATCTGTATGATTTCTGAACATCTGTTGAGTAGGAATGCCAGAGGCCCTTTTAGTAATAAACCATTTAACAGCTGCCTAATTGCTGTATGAATCAGCATCATAGTCAGTAAAATGGTCTAACAAATATAGGGCATGCTCTTCTTTATTATGCAGAATTTTTATTTCTTATGTCTCTGTCTGTTAGAGTAGTTGAAAGCCTGCATGTGAGCAATCAGTTTTAATGTGTCCAAGAAGCTGCATCTTTTAGCCTGATTAGAAACAATTGATTTTATCAGAGCCACAGATGATATTACTTTAGGACCTTTTTGCTTAATGCCAAAAACGTCTGTCCCTTCAACTCCATCATAGACACTGCTAATGTGTCAGTATTTTCTGGTGGTCAAAAATCATTTAAAAAAATGTATCAATAGGCTAGCATTGAATAACCACTGAAAACACATACACTACACATCATCTCTGTTCTTGAATCACACTTCAAGTTAAACACACTTTGGTTGGTTGATTCCCTGCAAAGAACCAACAGGCTATTTTGCAAACAGGCATTAACCCACATCAGGAGAGAAGAGTGGGCACAGCAGGGACGCTTAACTTTAGATGTCTGTTAAATCAGTGAAATGTAAAATGTTACTAGACATGCTTATTAGGATGTTGTTTACTCTTGCTTTCCTGTTGCATCAGCGGTTGAAAACAAACATTTTCTTCCTTGAATGCCAAGTTTATTTCACAGCTGAGCCTGGATGATCTCGAGGCTGCCGTATTTCCATGCTCATTCCTGTTAGACACTCTGTGTTTGTAAGTTGCCTCTAGTTTACACTGCTGATCCAATTACGCCCAAAGGCAAGTTGCTTGTGTAGACCATATTGGAAGTGCCATTGTGCCTATGAAAGCAATTTTTTAAGTTTCATAGCCAGTAGTAGAAGTGGGATTTGTAACTTTTTCCACCGTTAACAAACCCCCTGGTTGGGACACCCTCTTCATCAGCAGAGAGGAGGGGGAGGAGGGAACAGCAAATGTTGTTTGGAGCAGGCAGTTTCAAGACGCCCCTGGACCAGATGAGACTGGGACCAAAGAGTTTTTTATTTTTTTTCTGTGAACTATGTATGTGTTTGTGTTGTACATGTGTGAGCCTGCATGCACACATTTGTCAATGCGATTCCTCCTTGACCATCTGTATTGCACGCGCATGTGATGTATCTGTGTGTGTGTGTGTGTGTGTGTGTGTAGTGTGTGTAGTGTGTGTGTATGTGTGTCCAGTATGTGTCTGGCACTTGCAGGGATGAGAAGACTGTAAAGCAGCTTCTTCTAGTTTTTCAAAGGAGAGCTTTTTCTGGAACGGGGGAACAGACATGGTCCATTTTAGCGGTGGTGTAAAGATCTCAAAGGTGCAGAGGATACTGTAGCTACATGGGCTGTGTGAAGAAGAATAA